>NC_041708.1:38284933-38564933 GCF_900700375.1 Denticeps clupeoides
CTCCCCTCCCTCCAAGACATCTACAGCACACGCCTCACCAAGAAAGCCCTCTGCATAGCAGCCGATCCCACCCATCCAATGCAAACCTTCTTCAGCCTGCTGCCATCAGGGAGGAGACTGCGGAGTCTCCAGGCCAGGACCAGCAGACTGAAGGACAGCTTCACCCATCAGGCGGTCAGGAAACTCAACTCTCTCCCGGCTCTGCCCCCACTCCCCTCACTCCCCTCTTCAGCTCCACAAACTCTCTGAACTCTAAATCACACAAACTGACCATGCACCAGTCACTCTGTGCAGCTCTGGTCTGCCATCTACCTCACTTTCACTTCGTCACTTTAAACTTAAAACTCTGTTGCACTATTGGTTTTTGCACTCTCCTGATGTTGCACTCTCCACCATGTGCCCTTATTTGTATATGGTGTTTTTAAAATTGTATATTGTGCCTTTCTTTTTAAATTGTATTTATACTCTGTATTCGTTACTGTCACTGTTTTTGTATTTAATGGTACTTTTATGGGTCAGAGAGTAATGTAATTTCAATTCTCTGCATGTCCTGTACATGTGGCAGAATTGACAATAAAGTTGACTTGACTTAACCACGTGTATTGTTCTGCACAAAAAGCGAAGTCGCATCAGAACATCGCGTCTCCCCCCTTCCTGCGCCTCTCTCTACAATATACAGTATAATAAGAACATACACACACAGAATATTCTTAATATGTACATCATTTATAATAAAAAATAACATTCTGGGCACCAACCCCACGTACCTCTTACAGCCCACGCCATGTGTTCAAGAGAACGGAACCAGGTCTCCGACCCACTAACCCGACGGTGATATATAACTCACATAACTTTTTAACAGTAACCATAAATTGAACAAACAGAAAATACACAAACATATTTGATAGAACCAGAAATATTAACACACTTAGATATTCCACAATTAATTAAACACCCAGATTGTCACTATAATTCCCTCTCATCCTCACCAGAATACAGGTAACCAAATAAAAGTCTTTAGAAAATAAGAAAATAAAAGAAAATTAAACTACAAAACACTGACAAAGACAATCAAATAAGCACAAGTCATGTGATAATAGTTTTTCTCACCATTGCACCCTGCACTGTGCGTGAAAAGGCCCCGCCGCGCACAGCGTCCAGGCGGCCAGAGTCGCCGCGGCGGCCAGGATGCAGCGGGCCGGATGCATGTTGAACCGGGCAGTGGAGGTCTGGACCGGAGGGTGGAGGTCTGGACCAGGTTGGACCGGGCGGTGGAGGGTGGAGGTCTGGACCGGGTGGGACCGGGCGGTGGAGGGTGGAGGTCTGGACGGAGGAGGTCTGGACCGGGTTGGACCGGGCGGTGGAGGGTGGAGGTCTGGACCGGAGGGTGGAGGTCTGGACCAGGTTGGACCGGGCGGTGGAGGGTGGAGGTCTGGACCGGAGGGTGGAGGTCTGGACCAGGTTGGACCGGGCGGTGGAGGGTGGAGGTCTGGACGATGGAGGTCTGGACCGGGCGGTGGAGGGTGGAGGTCTGGACGATGGAGGTCTGGACCGGGTTGGATTGGACGGTGCTCGGGGGGGGAGGCGGCTTTAATCAGCACCGATCACAGGACCGTCATGTGCGTCGGAGAAATCGAATTATCGTGTAACAGTCCGCAGGAAGCAACACGAGGAAAACTCGACATTCGCCACGGCCACATTTACCTGTTTTAACGCTGCGCCCCAACAGGTGTTTAAAATGTCATTACACGGATAAAACGTTAGAAACACGGTTTTTATGTACACTGGGATTGTTGTGGATATTTAAATTGTCCCACTGTGATTGGCTGACGGCGCTCGGGGGGCGTGTACGTAAGAGAGTCTTCTGGTCTGATTGGTGGAGCGGGACGGGGTTTTTAAAAGAATTTATTAATTATTCACTGGCACGCGGTGCTTAATTAACAACGTGAGGGTCATGCGGACCCTGAGTGTCCCGAGGGGGACTGTGCCTGTCCCCCACTGTCCCTGTAACTACTGATTGTAAGGCGCTTTGGATAAAATCGTAAATGGAATTTTAGAAGTTTCTTCAGGTGAGAAGAAGGTCTTTCGGGTTCCTGGGATTCTGATTCAGACTGCAGCTCAGCGGCGCCCCCTGGTGTCTCCCAGCCGCCAGTCCTACGATGCATCACTGCTTCCTCAGTGGGGAAGCATCCATGGGGCTGACTCCTCTACACGTTCCTTCTAGAAGACCCCGACCCCGTCTCCGGCAGCCACCACCCTCTGCTTGACAGAGCGGTCATGTGAAGTGACGAGTGGCTCGTGTTGGAGGGAGTGGAAGTGTGTCAACTTCCTCCATCAGGCCGTGAGCAGGTCCACGCGGTCCCGGCCTGGCTGGATGCCTGTGAGGACGTGGGACGTCCTTCTGCCTGGCCTCCGTCCACGCTGCCTACAACCTCGGCTGTGCCTGAGACGCTCCTGCAGGTACAAGCTACTCAGCTGGGCCCTCTCCCGCACACTTGGTTCTGATTGGCTGAGAGACACCCATGTGCTGCAGGGTGAAGGGACGTCTCCCTTGGCACTTACGTCTCCCTCGGCATTCTGGGCCTCGGGGTGCTGTCTGTTGTGGCCGTGTCCTCCCTGCCCAGAGTTCCAGTGCGTCCAGGCAGCATTGACCTGTCTGCTTGTGGTCATGTGACATGCGAAGTGAAGTGATTGTCACATGTGATACACAGCAGCACAGCACACAGTGCACACAGTGAAATTTGTCCTCTGTATTTATCCCATCACCCTGAGTGAGCAGTGGGCACCATGACAGGCGCCCGGGGAGCAGTGTGTGGTAACCCGCTAGGCTACTACCACCCTATATGCGGGATATGCTGCCTGGCTAATCGGCACCAGCCACGCCCTCATCTTCAGGTGGCGGAAGTGGGTGGAGCCAACTCATTATGTGTAGTGCACGCCTCCATCGTTCATACTGGCCTCCCTGCTCTAACTGGCCAGACTGGTGGTGACGCTGCCCCGCCCACATTTCCCACACTGCACCGTGAGCACAGAGAAGAGATTTATTCTGTGAATATGTCCATTTCCATCAGGTCTGTGCCGGTAGGAAATCACTTAACACGTCATTATTTTAACAAATTCCATAATGTTGAGTATTACTGTCAGACAGGATACATTTACAGCATTTACCAGACGCCCTTATCCAGAGCGACTCATAATCAGTAGTTACAGGGACAGTCCCCCCCTGGAGACACTCAGGGTTAAGTGTCCTGCTCAGGGACACGATGGTAGTAAGTGGGGTTTGAACCTGGGTCTTCTGGTTCATAGGCGAGTGTGTTACCCGCTAGGCTACTACCACCCTGCATCTGTTTAAAGATCATATGAATTGTTGTAATTAAATTAATATATTTTATGTCATTTGTTTACGTTTTTTTTACTTATTTAATTCTTTGTTGTTTAATTCAATCACGTGAATTAATATTTTTAATTGTTGTCATCGAGTCAATTTGCTCCTGTTTTTATAGGCTGTTCAATTCTGTCTGGGAATAAACGGGATCCCACAGCAACCCAAAATAAAGCCATTTTTTAGGAAGAATTCCTTTCTTTTACTAATTATCTGCACTTCTTCATGCCACCCTTCTTCAAGATAGGAGGTAGTGAGTGCCTGTGTTCTTTTGACTAAATTTGATTTAATTAAGTTTTGCATTTTAATCATTAGGAATGAAACATGAGCGAAGAGCATTTGTTTTCTGCAGGAGGTTCCTGGCCTGCTCCGCTCCTCTATTCTTATCTTCAGACATCCACAAGTGACCCATAAAATACCTTCATTTTCTCTTTACAGCGGCTGCTCTTCAGGATTTTATCACCACGTCCTGCACAAAGGTGGTGCAGTCGGAGCGTTTTTTTACAGCCTGTAAAACAAGTCCATTCCAAAACCGCGTCATGAATCATCTCGACAAAATAAAAACCACAGAAAGTTTTATATGGGAGAGGTTCTAATTTAATAAATGAATAAATTCAATGGTTAATGAAAAAATTTGTAATTTCCTTGCACTGTAAGACATTAATACATGATGTAATAAATTAGAAGATAATTAGCAGTGAACTTGACCAAAAAACAGCTGTAGTAAAACTCCAAAGTTCAAGCCAACATGAGTATAAGAAATAATCATTACTTGTATTATTGTATTATGTGGGCAGAGGTGGCCTAGACGTTAAGGAAGCGGCCCCGTAATCCGAAGGTTGCCGGTTCGAATCCCGATCCGCCAAGGTGCCACTGAGGTGCCACTGAGCAAAGCACCGTCCCCACACACTGGTCCCCGGGGCGCCTGTCATGGTGCCCACTGTCACCAATGGTCACCGAGTGCCATGTCACCGTGTGCTGTGCTGCAGTTTTTCACAATGACAATCACTTCACTTTCACTTAAATTGATGTTGCCTTGAAAAACCGAATCGGAATAATAGAATTATATAGAATATAAGACGTGTCCAGCAGGAAAGAATTTGTCAAGTTCAGTGACAGAACAAATTAAGATCTGAAGTTGCCATCTTCTCTTTTTTGAGTCAGAATAATTTCTGAAACAAATGGAAATATCTGCAGGATCCAGCAGGTGGCGCCCGCGCAACCTGGTTCGTTCTTAGTAAGCGGCGCCGTCGTTTGATCTGGTTTGATGACGCGCTGCGTTTGGCACCGAACGAATCCACCTGGTGACGCGTCTCGTCCACCATGTGGGCGGCTCGGTTCGGTCACTCTCGGGGTCCGTTACTGGACCCCCACCATGTGGGCTGCGGGCGGAGGTCCGAGCCGCGCCGCGCCGCGCGTAATGCGCGTAATGCGCGTAATGCGCACTGCAGCTGGAGGCTCCGCGGGAGCGCGCCTGTCATTGATCGCCTGTAATCTCCCCCCCCGCTGGCCGTGGCGCGGAGATCATGTGCGCGACGGTATTTAAAGCGCGGCCGCGCGTATTTGGCGAGGCTGCGCGTCCCTCTTCGGCTCACGATGTCTCACGGATGGGGATACGCGGCGGACAACGGTGAGGCTGGGACGGGGACACGAGGACCTGCAGCCCCCTCCACCCCACCGGCCGCGTCTGACTCTTCTCATGTCCCGCAGGACCCGGCAGATGGTGCGAGAACTTCCCGATCGCCGACGGACCGCGCCAGTCGCCCATCGACATTAAAGCTGGGGAGGCGGAGCACGACGCGCACCTGCAGCCGCTGCGGCTCCGCTACGACCCCGCCGCCTCCATCGACCTCCTCAACAACGGACACTCCGTCCAGGTCACCTTCGCCGACGACAGCGACAGCTCGAGTGAGTGACGTTTGCAGGGGTCTCGCTGCGGTTACTGTGTAACAGGAAGTGTGTGAACCTCCGATCTTTATTCCACTTCTCCTTTATTTCTCGGAAATGGTGATCTTCTGGTCACCATCTCATCTTGCATCATGTCATTCGACTGGAGATCCAGTCACTGTGGTCACGGCCGATTGACTGGCGTGTGTGTGCGTGTGTGTGTGTGTGTGTGTCTGCAGCCCTGACTGAGGGGCCAATCTCAGGGACCTACAGACTGAAGCAGTTCCACTTCCACTGGGGCGCCTGTGATGCCCGGGGATCCGAACACACCGTGGACGGGACGGAATACGCCGCCGAGGTACGGCCAGAAATGTTACTGGTTAGAAGAGCGCTGCGGTACACCGTTCACCCACCGACCGCTTTCTCCTCCAGCTCCACCTGGTCCACTGGAACACCAAGTACGGCAGCTTCGCCGAGGCGGCCAGCCAGAGCGACGGGCTGGCGGTGGTGGGCGTCTTCCTGCAGGTCAGTGTGATGAGCGGCTTCCTCGTGCGGCTCCCACGCCGCGTGTAACGCAGAACTTCCTGGTTTGTTCCGTCAGATCGGTGAGGAGAACCTTCATCTCCAGACCGTGATCGATGCCTTCAATTCCATCAAAGAAAAGGTACGTTGTTTATTACATTTACATTAACCGCATTTACCAGACGCCCTTATCCAGAGCGACTTACAGTCAGTAGTTACAGGGACAGTCCCCCCCCTGGAGACACTCAGGGTTTAAGTGTCTTGCTCAGGGACACGATGGTAGTAAGTGGGATTCGAACTGGGTCTTCATAGGCGAGTGTGTTACCCGCTAGGATACTACCACCCTCTTATTAAAAACCGGCGTTTTAATACCATGCGACCCGCTTCACCGTTCTCCACGTCCCGCAGGGCAAGCAGACGACCTTCCGAACTTGACCCCAGCGTCCTCCTGCCCACATCGCTGGACTACTGGACCTACCGACGGCTCCTTGACCACGCCCCCGCTCCTGGAGAGCGTCACGTGGATCGTCTGCAGGGAGCCGATCAGCGTCAGCTCCGCCCAGGTACCCTGCTCCGCTTTCTTACTAGAAATACGGTTTTACGGCCGTAACTTGTCCCGCTTGTCCCAGACCTTCTTCTCTGTTCTCCTGCCCTCTGTGGTTTTGTGGAACTATTTCGGAATAAAGCCGTTATTTTTAGACGCCGCGGTCCGCCGTGGGCAGTTTAATTACAGGTCTGTGGGGTTTCCGGAAGGCTCTATAAATACGAGATGAAATGGGGCCCCGGGGACCTGAACCGACAGCCACATTACCTTCCTGGCACCTGTCTGCCGCGGGACCGCCGAGACGGGTTGAGACGGGTTCCTGGAGGAGCTCGAAAGGCCCGTTTGATTTACGGGTGCAATCTAGAACGATCCTGAGTACCGTGTACTGTGTTGTTCTTCTTTATTTTCCTGCAATAAGCTTTTTCTGGTGATGAAGGTTAATAAAGAGACGTAATACGCTGCTGAATGTCGGATTAATGGAAGATGCCGGAATTCATCCCTCGCTCTGTCTCCGTGGGAACAGATGGAGAAGTTCCGCATCCTGCTGTTCTCCGCTGAAGGAGAGGAGCCCTGCTGCATGAGCGACAACTACCGGCCCCCCCAGGAGCTGAAGGGCCGCAGGGTCCGGGCGTCCTTCAAATGAAGGGGAGGGCCACGCCCTGCCGTTCGTAGAGCCCCCGCCCCCGTCCCACCGCCGCTCGGACAGAACCTGCCTTCGTGGTGCCAGCGTCAGACAGACGAGCGCAGTCAGCAGCGGCCGCCATGCCACGAGGAGGAGGAGGAGGAGCGAAATCTTCCTCCCTCAGCAGCACAACCGGGCTCAGGATGACCGAGATTACCAACACTCCCCAAACACACACACACACACACACACACACACACACACTGCACTACGAAGCACAGTGGCGTTTAGAGAGATGGTGGCGGGGCTTCAATCTGCTTCTTCTGAATGAACGTAGAAATTCTGCTGTTTTCATATTTCAGCCAATCATGACATTCTTTATGCTCCCATGGACGTCCTGTCCTTCTGTGAGAGAAATTTTGGAATAAATTCTGTCATTTTACAACTGTCTCACGCTTTCTTCTTTTATAGTTAACATATAAAAATCCATCAGTTATGCCAAGAACCCCATAAAAAAATACAAATTAAAAAACAGATGCAGGTCATGTACCGGACATTAACCGGACTTTTAATTAATCATATTAAAAGCTAAAACCCTACAAATGATGTTCATGCATTAAAATGAATTAGTTTCACTGAAAAAAAGATTTATCATTTCCTCAAGACAGAAAGGTCAAATTTTGCCAAGACAAAAGTTCTGTTGTCTATACTGAAATTGAACAAATTTACTGAAAAATACAAAAATATGCCAGTAAATCAAGTCGTGGTGCCAAATTTAATATCTTGTATGACTTCCATGAGCTTGTAGGACCTGCATCCATGCGGTTTGGCAAGAATTCATACCATTTATTGATGAAGTCATCAGGAACAGCAAAGAAAGCAGTCCTGCATGCCTCCCAGAGTTCATCAATGTTCTTTGGTTTCGTCTTCCATGCTTCCTCTACACCACACATGCTCAATGATGTTCATGTCTGCTGACAGTTCGTGTTTGGCCAGCCAATCCTGGAGCATCTTGATCTTCTTCACCTTGAGGAACTTTGATGTGGAGATGGAAGTATGTGATGGAGCACCATCCTGCGGCAGAATTTGACCTCTTTTATGGTTGGGAATATTAAAGGTGGCTAAGATTTCTTGGTATTTCAGATGTTGCCTTCCACCCTGCAGATCTTCCGCACACCCCCATACTAGATGGAACACCAGACCATGATTTTTCCACCACCAAACTGCACTGTTTTCTGGGTGAATCTCGGATCCATGCGGGCTCCAGTAGGTCTTCTGCAATATTTGCGCCGACTGTGGTGTAATTCAACAGAAGACTCATCTGAAAAATCCACCTTCTGCGACTTTTCCAGGATCCATCCTTTAAGCAGGCTGTGGGCCTTGGCAAATGCCACACAGATGTTCCAATTGTCCTTTGTTTAGTGCTGGCTTCTGGGCACTGATTCCACCATGGAGGACATTTCAAGACAGAATCTGACAAACTGTTCTGGTTGACACAGGGACTTCAGGTGACCAGGTCTCGTGGAGCTCTGCTGCAGTGGAGAATGGTCTGGCCTTGGATTTTCGAGCCAACAAACGGTCCTCTCGAGCAGTTGTCTTGTGGGGACTGCCTGACCTGGGCTTGTCAAAAACATCTCCAGTCTCTTCAAATCTTTTTTTATCCTCGCTGAGACACATTGAAGGTGTCTGCCACATAAGCAGTGGATCTGGTCTTCAGCCTCTTGATAATCAACACTTTAGTCTCAGGGTGAATCATGTTTGCAGAGGTCTAGTTGCAGTTGATGTGAAGGTCTAGTGTACTGGGGTTCTTTTTATACACCTGACACCTAATTCATCCATTATTAGTGCTCTCTGCTGTTATACAGTCCAATGGCAGTGGCCCACAAATGAGCATCTGAAATACTGTCCTGCTCCTGATGGCTGGAGGACACCGTCTGCATATCAGAGCAAGAAATTAAATGTCCACCACTGACAGAAGCAAGAACTGTGCACACGGTGCTGCATGAACAGCCTGTGATGTTCTTGTCACACGCTTAGGACAAACGTAACGTGACACTAATCAGTGTCATTCACAGTGAACAGTTAGAGGCTTCACATCAGCAGATGTTCCTGTGGCTGGAACGTGTGGACACGGACATGTTCTATTTGTGGGGACCTGGTCTGACACATGCTGGCAATCCTAAATTTATCACACTTTACCTTGAACGGTGGACCGTGTCTCCATCGCAAGTTGACACGTGAAACGCACTGGACAGATTGTGGATATTATTTACAGTAACTGGGAAATTGGTGATCATGTATGGACAGATGGATCTGCATTGAAAAAAGATCCAGCTCTAATGTAAATGTACAGTTTCATTAAGAATTTGCTTTGTTACATGGGTTCTGATTGGTCGGTAGAGCTGGAGAAGAACATGAGGCTGATGGAAATGTTCAGTACCCTTGGTGACCGTCGGCAGGTGAGCGTTTGACCTGATGACCTGGGTAAACAGAGGTTGTGGCTCCAGTAGCAGCCTTCTGACCTTCGTTTCTTGAACAATATTCCACAAATGCTGCTAAGCTGCAGCTCGACTGGGATTCTGCTATTGGCTGAATGCAGTTTAAAGGTCAAGAGAACCTCGAGGTCCAGGATTCGTCCTTGTGAGGTTCTTGTGGGGTTTCTGACATGGAGGGAAGTGTGTCAGGGGTTCTTATCAGTCTGCATGATTTACCTCCTTCACCAGCTGATCTCGTCTCACAGTTCACATGACATCTCCACCAGACAGCTGCGTGTTATGGATCAAAATCCAGTTTCTCTACAGTGAATGCATGTTCTATTATCGGTAGGTTCTATTCTTTAAGATTCTGTTCCAATCATTTACCCTCTCGGTGAGTGAAAATGTGTAAATGTATTTAATTGAATTGACTAAGAGATTGGATATGTGGGTGTGTTTAATTATGGTGGGATGTGGGAGTTTATATGTACAAAAAATGGTTATGTAACCAGTAGATGCTAACATCAGTCTCTCTACCACACACACTCACACTCGCACGCTCATTAGTATGGATGGTGCGTGTTTTGCTGCAAGGTCAATAAACCAGACTGTTGCAGTGCAGAATGACGTGGGGTTTTGGGGGAGGGGAGAAAATTCTGTCCTTACTGCAGGTCAGGGTCACACATGGACAGGGACATGGAGCAGGGCTTGGCAGAGGATGAACAAGAAAGAAATATACAAATAATTAAAATGCATGAATTTTAATTATTGGTTATGAGAATGAATAGAGCATATTTTCACATTTTTTGCTTGTGTATTTCTTTATCTACACAATTCTTCCTTTATTTCATCATTTCTCGTTATGAAATAATGGAATATTCATTATTTCTCTGCACATTTGTCTAAACAATGAAAATTAAATGCATGTGTTGTGCATGTGCTGTCAGTAATAAATTCATTTATTACTGGGGCACAGGTGGCCTAGCGGTTAAGGAAGCGGCCCAGTAATCAGAAGGTTGCCGGTTCGAATCCTGATCCGCCAAGGTGCCACTGAGGTGCCACTGAGCCAAGCACCGTCCCCACACACTGCTCCCCGGGCGCCTGCTCACTCAGGGTGATGGGTTAAATGCAGAGGACAAATTTCACTGTGTGCACCGTGTGCTGTGCATCACATGTGACAATCACTTCACTTCACAAGATATTTTCTATGCTGTAGGACTGTGAACCGCAGTCCTGCCATGTGGACCCGTGGTCTGTTTTGTGTCAGATTATGAATGTACAGTCTTTGTTCTCCCAGATTCTGCTATCACATTACAGGTGAATATTATGCCAGAATATTATTTGCACCAGACCAGTTTAATTAAATTTTCTGCTGATTTAACCTCCGGTTCCAAGGTGCAAATGGGTTCTAATTCAGCACCAGGGAATCTCTGCTTGGTTCTTCTGTGTGTGGCCACTTTAATTGAGAAATGACTGCTGCATGGGAACCGGTGTGCATATCTATTTGTCCAGAGGAAGTCACATTAAACTAAATATTTGTCTTGCTGGCTACAGAACCTCAGTCTTGCTGTCTCTGCAATGTCACAGAAAAGCAATGAAATAAATTAAGACTGTCAGGAGCCACAGTGCTGGATGATCAGGGATCAATAAACATGCAAACAAGAGAGAGAATTATGAATATGTAATATCCATAATAAATGTATGTAAGAATAAATGAAATATATATATATGAACCTGATGTTATCAGTAATACATGCCGTTGTATGTCACTGTATGTCTGCCAGTCAACGCATCCCTGTCCTCTCCTCCTGTGACCTCCACCAAAAACAGATCCGCCGGCCTCTCTCTGATGCACGCCAGCATGTAAAAAAATCCCGTAGCCCAGCAGAGAGTAGAGTTACGGCCGGGTCGCCTCAGAGTCACGTCTCTCACATTACGTCCTGATGAAGTGAGAGTGCAGCACATGAAGACTACAGCGAGAACATGTCTACGTGCAGCATGATTATGAATGAGATTTACTAAGTGGTCCCAACATGAGCAGTATTTACATGCTGCTGTGAGTATGGGATGTAGAACACATTGGTGATCGATACCTTTTTAACGAAGATGTCATGTGTAATGATGTCAGGGATCCACCAGCGCAGGAAAAACAATATTTTTTTTTACTTGCAGGGCACACATACATCTACACACAGAACATGGTAAAAGACAATGGAACAAGGAACAAGGAACAGGGCACAATGAGGATATCTTTATACACATGACAGTTAGGAACATGCGTAATGAACATCAAATTCCAAACTCAGAACAGGAGCACTCTGAAAAGTCAGACCTCAACAAATGTATTAGATTCTGATCATCCGTAGATAGCACCAACTCAGAACTCTGAAAATTGATTACATTCTATTTATAGACTATGATTTATGTGCCCCTGTTCAGCTATGGACCCCTAGAACTATTCTGACCTGTCACACCAATTCACCTCAATGGCCCTGACTTTTAATATTAAGCCACATAATTTTACATATATGTACCAAGTCAAATAAGGGAACAGTACTAATGAATACTAATGCATGTAAAGTCACTGATTGGGGACCATGTCATAAGTATAGTAACCGAACTGGGCATGTAGAGTATATGCATACTGACATATCTGGCATGCAGTGTTTGTATAGTAACAAATCTGGGCGTGGAGCATATATCTATAGTAACAGATCTTTGCATGCCCTGTTTGTATAGTAACAAATCTGGGCGTGTTGTCTATATGTATAGCAACATATCTGGGAGTGTAATGTTTGTATAGTAACAGATCTCGGCGTGTAGCATATATGTATAGTAACAGATGTCGGCATGTAATGTTTGTATAGTAACAGATCTGGGCGTGTAGCATATATGTATAGTAACAGATCTGGGCGTGTAGCATATATGTATAGTAACAGATCTGGGCGTGTAGCGTATATGTATAGTAACAGATCTGGGCGTGTAGCATATATGTATAGTAACAGATCTGGGCGTGTAGCGTATATGTATAGTAACAGGTCTGGGCGTGTAGCGTATATGTATAGTAACAGATCTGGGAGTGTAATGGGTGGTAGTAGCCTAGTGGGTAACACAGAAGACCCGGGTTCAAATCCCACTTACTACCATTGTGTCCCTGAGCAAGACATTTAACCCTAAGTTGCTCCAGGGAGACTGTCCCTGTAACTACTGATTGTAAGTCGCTCTGGATAAGGGCGTCTGATAAATGCTGGAAATGTAAATGTAAATGTAATGTTTGTATAGTAACAGATCTGGGCGTATAGCGTATATGTATAGTAACAGATCTGGAATCTGGGCATGTAGCATATATGTATAGTAACAGATCTGGGCATGTAGCGTATATGTATAGTAACAGATCTGGGCATGTAGCATATATGTATAGTAACAGATCTGGGCGTGTAGCATATATGTATAGTAACAGATCTGGGCATGTAGCGTATATGTATAGTAACAGATCTGGGCATGTAGCATATATGTATAGTAACAGATCTGGGCGTGTAGCATATATGTATAGTAACAAATCGGGGCGTGTAGCATATATGTATAGTAACAGATCTGGGCATGTAGCATATATGTATAGTAACAAATCGGGGCGTGTAGCATATATGTATAGTAACAGATCTGGGCGTGTAGCGTATATGTATAGTAACAGATCTGGGCATGTAGCATATATGTATAGTAACAGATCTGGGCGTGTAGCATATATGTATAGTAACAGATCTGGGCATGTAGCGTATATGTATAGTAACAGATCTGGGCATGTAGCATATATGTATAGTAACAGATCTGGGCGTGTAGCATATATGTATAGTAACAAATCGGGGCGTGTAGCATATATGTATAGTAACAGATCTGGGCATGTAGCATATAGGTATAGTAACAAATCGGGGCGTGTAGCATATATGTATAGTAACAGATCTGGGCATGTAGCATATATGTATAGTAACAAATCGGGGCGTGTAGCATATATGTATAGTAACAGATCTGGGCATGTAGCGTATATGTTTAGTAACAGATCTGGGCTTGTAGCATATATGTATAGTAACAGATCTGGAATCTGGGCGTGTAGCGTATATGTATAGTAACAGATCTGGGCGTGTAGCATATATGTATAGTAACAGATCTGGACGTGTGGCGTATATGTATAGTAACAGATCTGGACGTGTGGCGTATATGTATAGTAACAGATCTGGGCGTGTAGCGTATATGTATAGTAACAGATCTGGGCGTGTAGCGTATATGTATAGTAACAGATCTGGACGTGTAGCGTATATGTATAGTAACAGATCTGGACGTGTAGCGTATATGTATAGTAACAGATCTGGGCGTGTAGCATATATGTATAGTAACAGATCTGGGCGTGTAGCGTATATGTATAGTAACAGATCTGGACGTGTGGCGTATATGTATAGTAACAAATCTTGGCGTGTGGCGTATATGTATAGTAACAGATCTGGGCGTGTAGCATATATGTATAGTAACAGATCTGGACGTGTAGCGTATATGTATAGTAACAGATCTGGGCGTGTAGCGTATATGTATAGTAACAGATCTGGGCGTGTAGCATATATGTATAGTAACAGATCTGGACGTGTGGCGTATATGTATAGTAACAGATCTGGGCGTGTGGCGTATATGTATAGTAACAGATCTGGGCATGTAGCGTATATGTATAGTAACAGATCTGGGCGTGTAGCGTATATGTATAGTAACAGATCTGGGCGTGTGGCGTATATGTATAGTAACAGATCTGGGCATGTAGCGTATATGTATAGTAACAGATCTGGGCGTGTAGCGTATATGTATAGTATTAGATCTCGGCATGTAACATATAGTAACTGATATGCTCCTGACCACACCAGTTGTATCTCAGGGGTATGCTTAAAAAAACATGAACACAGGGATTATATTCAGAGCAACTAAAATCTCTTGTTTCATCAGGATTTAAGAAGATAAAAGACTAATCCGAGGCCAAACAAGATCCAGGGTCTGATTGAGTGAAGGCCATTGACCTGAACAATGGGCCGCTTGTTCATTTGACGAAGTGGCCACACCTACAGAAGAGCTGCATTGTTCATTTCACTTCACTTCAAGGTGTCCAGTGACAGAGCACCGTGTTACACTCAACGATTACTGGGACTTGTCTCCTTTTTCTGTTTTTGGGGAAGTTGTAATCCGGTTCTCACAGAAAGGCTGCAAGGTAAAAGTTGAGTAAACATGAGTAAAGGCCGTCATTAAACACTTATCTAATCATGAAGTTTAACGCAGGCTTTGAGGAGGTGTAAACCTGGTTTTGTCATTTCTGACACGTTACGATATACGGCAGATGAATAAACCAGCGCAGCGAGGGTCACAACGACGGTGACAAACATGCGAGGAGAGTAAACAGACCGACAGGGAACGGCGTGGGAACGTTGTGGCAGGGGCTGTAGGTACAGGCAGACACATAGGGAGGTCCCATGTAACCCGGAACTTCACATCAGAAACAAAGAAATACATTCAGGATTCCGACAAAAACAGTAAGGATTTTGAGGGGAAAAGTCAGAACTGCAATAAATATCCTTTCAATGTGGCATAAATGGACTTCCATATGGAATTTGATAATATGAATTAAAATTTCATACGATGCTCTGCATTGTTGGTGTGAACTGGCTGTAGATGGATAGACAGTTCAGATCCAGCGAGAAGGTTGGTGGTTCGAATCCCGATCCGCCAACTTGCCACTGAGGTCCCCTTGATGAAGGTCCCGTCCCCACACACTGCTCCCCGGGTGCCTGTCATGGTGCCCACTGCTCACCAAGGGTGACGGTTAAATACAGAGGACACGTTTCACTGTGTCACCGCGTGCTGTGTTTCACAATGACAATCACTTCACTTTCATTTATCTGTAGATCAGTCGACAACACACACACACCAACAGGCGCCTGATCTGTCTGATAAACACACACACACACACACACCAGTCTGAAAACACACAGATGCTTATCCTGGTGTTGATACAGAAAACACGAAACAGGGAGATGTTCTGATTTCCAGCTCTCCCCCATACTGGCGGGGGAAGGTGCAGATCACAGGCCCGTCACTAATGGAACGAAAGGTCGGAATCGTTCTAGACGCGAGCAGCGAAAATAGATCATTAACAAGATCATTAGGGGTTCGGAACAATATGCTAGTGTGGAACAGTGTTCAGTGATAAGGTGCATGTTTATATTCCAGAAAACTAGAACGCTGAGCGTTCACATATTCTTATATTCATATTCCTTACACACTCATTTACATTTGTATTTACAGCATTTACCAACTTACAATCAGTAGTTACAGGGACAGTCCCCCCCTGGAGACACTCAGGGTTAAGTGTCCTGCTCATGGACATGATGGTAGTAAGTGGGGTTTGAACCTGGGTCTTCTGGTTCATAGGCGAGTGTGGTACCCGCTAGGCTACTACCAGCCCTCAACTCATAATTTTACTCATTAAGCACATTGGTGCTTCATTAGGATCCAAATGAGATCCTGGCAAGACCTGTGAGGACACCGAAGGTCATGTCCTCTGTAAGTTCCATTTAACCTATTAACTTTCTGTGCATTCTGTGTATCGGCCAGTTTCCATTAGGATCCTAATGTTTAATATAAAGAAAATGACAAAAAGTTTCTCTGTCCACTGGTTCATTTACATTTACATTTACATTTATGGCATTTGGCAGACGCCCTTATCCAGAGCGATTTACAACGTGCTTTCAAGTTAGCCTTGCATGTAATGTAATGTTGGGAAAAGTCCTCCGTCCCCGAGCTGAACCGGATCGATTTGATTTCGACCCAGCTTCAGTGTGAATGAATGTTCTAATTAAGTGCTGACACATGCAGGTTTTGGGGAAACAACTGGATTATTCCCATTGCACTCAACTCCTCGCACCCAAGCCGCTTAGCGCCACACAAAGGTCTGCATTATAAAGCAGTTAAGGTGGCGAAAACGAGTCCAGGTTTGGGGATTAGTCCTGCCTGATTTGAGCCAGGGGTCTAATCCACCAGTGTTGAGGTTGAGTAAAAGAGCCAATAAACCAATAAACCGCCGCTGAGGGTCAAGTTGCGTCTGCGCGGCCATCCTGCAAAATTAGAGCTCATTAACTTAATATAGGACACGGTGTCCTGAGCACCTTATCCAAATCCCCCGCATCGCCCCGCTGGCTTCATGGGATTTCATGAATCACCAAAGCCGCGAATCTGATCCTGCCTGATTGTCGGCGTGGGTCCCGCTCACCGTTATTACATTTCCATTTCCATTCGTTTCTAATTCATCTCTCAGCCAAACTGTGGGTCCAAAACAGGGGCGAGAAAATAAAATGAAATGGTGACTGAGTAGTAAAAAACTGTAGAGAGATATTTTTTAAGGTTTAAAATATGGACGCAGATCAACCAACATTGTTTATTTTTATTGATTTATTTGATGTAAATGACTTGTTCTTGGGGCAGCGGTGGCCTTGCTGGTATGGAACTGGATACGTAATCAGAAGGTTGCTGGTTCGAGTACCGAACCGCAATGAGTGTGCCACTCAGAGGGTGAGGGTGCCACTGAGGTCCCCTTGATGAAGGTCCCGTCCCCACGCGCTGCTCCCCGGGCGCCTGTCATGGTGTCCACTGCTCACCAAGGGTGACGGTTAAATACAGAGGACACGTTTCACCGCGTCACCGTGTGCTGCGCTGCAGTGTCTCATTTGTGAAGACCGTCGCAGTGTCAATCAATCAACCCTGGAAGGACGTCCCTCTCGCTATCACTCCTTCCCAACGTTTCATTTTTCTCTCTCCTGTGCAGAAGGGTCAAGTGTGGGGGGGGTCAACTGTAGGGCCCGTCAAAACCCATTGAGACGTACTGTATGTGATTATGGGTCATATAAGAAATAAATGTTGTTGATGTTGTTGTCACTCTTACATTTAATTGAAGAGTCTGTTTCTGCCGCATTGATTTGGTCTCCACTGCTGTGGGTTTTTCTTTGTGGGTCAGAAAACAGGATGGACTCATTTATGTGTCCAGTCACGCTGATCAACAATGGGACAAAAAAAGGACGTCGGTTTACAAGACGAGTCACATCCTTGTTTCAGAAGAAGAGGCCGAATTTATTTCTTAAAAATGCTTCTGAATGAAAAACATGGCATTTCCAGGCGTGTTAAAACTATTACAGTATCTAGAGGACATGCCATCATCCTTCACTGTAGGTAGATGGTCTTCTTTAGAACTTCCACGTTGGAGGATTGTGTTGCCGCTACGTCACCCTCTCCACACCCCTGCATATTTTGGGTGGAGAAGACAGCTGAAGAAGTGTGGACCACTGGAGTAGTAAAATCGCTTTATGCAGGGTGTGTTGAGCGGAGATGCCTTGTTTCCTGCTCTTCTCTTGGGAAGAGTAGCAGAACCCTAGAGAGATGCCTGCAGATAGCTTGCAGGCCCGTGGTGCAGAGTGATTCATCACAGGACCGAGATCGGTGGCAGCAGCGAAAAAGCAGCTCTTCTGGCCTGACTCCATCTGTGAGTTCCTCGGTTCCTCAGTCTGGAATGAATCCTGGGCAGCTGGGAGGATTCCGTGGGACATGGGCAAGAAGGTTCCTGTTGCTGCAGGAGTTTAACATTCTGTGCACATCCCTCCTGAGATGCAGAGCGGTTCCTCACGCTCCAGATCCAGCAGTGGAACCAAAGGGGCCTTTGTGTGGGATTGGTGGCCGTTCCTGGCCACCGTCTCGGTTGGTCGTGGCAACGTGTGAATAGTTTTTGTAGATTTGGCTGGTCGCGGTGCAGATGGGACAACAGAGCTGTTTGTTGGGGGTCTCAGCTTTACAGTCAGCGCACAAATACCAGCTGGAGGAATCACAGCGTGTTGTGATGCTGGTGCAAAGCGCTGGTCACCAGGGGCCACTATGCTCCATATTAAACTTCAGCATTTGCCCTGATTGAATATTCTTCTTCTAAAATGACCCTTATTTTAGGTAGAGACGGAAGGAAGCTTCTGTTGGAAGGATGTCATTCATCATGTGTGAGGAACACATGTGAGAACCTTCTACCTTCTTCATGAACAGGATGAAATAAAACCTCATAATGAAATAAAATCTCAGCGGCTCTTTCGGAAACATCTGCATATTTCAGTTGTATAACTGTGGCAGGCATGAATACTGCATTCTGGGTAAAACATGGTCGATACCGACCCAGGCACCGACCCATTTAACCTCCAACCTCAGGGGCTTTTTAATGATTTCCTGCCATGTGCTGCAGATTCCTCACCGGAGAAGGTGGCGCAGCCAGCATGACTGAGAAGGTGTTGCGATGCTTTAGCAGCGTGTTTCAGGTGATTCTGAGACAACACGTGATGAACCGAGACCTGAAGCAGATGAGGTGGACGTCAGGACGTGCGTGAAGGAATATCTGAAATGGAAATGAGGTGATTCTCTTCCAGGTCACATGACGTTTTGCGAACGTAAACCGAACAGTCCACACTGCAGCCGGTTCCAGCTCTTTCTGGGCTCCATGTCGCGGGGGTCACCAGGAGCCCCGGGGTCTCGGTTTTTTGCACGTGCACAGAACTCTCGCAGGCTCAGGGATCCCGATTTAGCTCGAGTGGCAGCGGGGTCTAACACCTGATCCACCCAGAGAGGCGTGGCGGCCATAGGAGGTCCCAGCTGACAGAATTCATACCATTCCAGATCCAGTCTGAAGAGTCCGAAACGTGTCCAAAACGATCAATTTCTCAAAAGATGCTGTCCAGGAGTGAGACGAATCTGGACGAGAACAGGGCACCATCACGTGCTGCGCCTGCTGACATATAATAATGATTTCTGGAGACAGGGCTAAAAATAGCACCTTCCGTCGTGCGGCAGGTCCAACCTGATTACCTGATTTACTTCGCGGTGGAGAAAGGCCTGCTGCTGCGTGCATGTGTCTGGACGCTCGGCCCGGATTAACGTGCTGAGGGAGGATTTGAGCGCCGACTCCGCGTATTACAGCCCAAAAAAAGGGTCAATCTCTGATAACACATTGGGAGCCGGTGGTTGCGTAACGCTTCCTCGGAGTCCTCCACGCCGCGCCCGCCTAACGCACCGCGACAAGGAAAATGGGGGGGCCGCTCCTGAAGGCAGGAGCGCTGTAATGACAGTGACTGGCCGTGTCAAGGGTGGTAGTAGCCTAGTGGGTAACACACTCGCCTATGAACCAGAAGACCCGGGTTCAAATCCCACTTACTACCACCGTGTCCCTGAGCAAGACACTTGTCCCTGTACTGTCCCTGTAATACTGATTGTAAGTCGCTCTGGATAAGGGCGTCTGATAAATGCTCTAAATGTAAATGTGAATGTGTCGGTTTACGGTTTGAGTTATGAGAGGAGTAAAGCAGGCGAGATTAATTACACCCCAGTCACCATAAATGACAGCGCCACTGCATAATACGGTGTAATACAAATGAAATATGACCCCGCTGATTGAAAGGAAAGGTCATCCATTGTCACCCCGTCCCGGATTACAGGAATGTTGGACGGAACGGGGGTTTTAAAAGGTACGTGTACCTTCAGGTACCGCGCTTCACCCCCCCATGCAGCCAGATGGCACGCGCCCAGTCGGTTTAGACTAAATACCGTACCAGGAAATGCAGCTTAGAGGCGGCTGGCGTCGGCCGAAAGGGGTCAAACCAACGCTGCTCTGCTGCTCGGGGGAGCCATTAATCATTAACCCCGCGAATTCGCACACTCGGACAGGGAAGCGGGCGAACTGCAGGATTCTTCATCAGTGGCTCGTTGTTTGCATGGTTTGCCTATGAAAATTGGTCCGTTCTGAGAAGTGATGTGCTGTAGATGTCACGTGCAGATTGACCAGACTGGTCAAACTGGTATATTTGACTGTGCTGGTATGTTTATATGAATATATTCCGTGTTGTTGAAGCGTCTGTGGAATAAAACCAGGCCAATGAGGGTGAAGTCGGCGAAGTTCTCTTTTTGACTAATGTGAACCTCCGGCACGTTCAAACCGGCGCTGGTCTAATTATAGCCTCCTGTCTGCTGTTGTCCTTGGGGAACAGGGGAAGGAAATGTTTACTCAGACACAATCAGCTGATGGCGGAGAGAGCACTTCCTTCCCCGGCGTCCTTTCTTCTTCTACAACAAGGTGGACTGAGCGTTTACCGCCATGATGGCGTGGTGTTCTGCTGGAAGCCAGTTGGGTTAATCAGTGACCCATCGGTGACCGTTTTGTGGACACTGACAGTGACCTCTACTGGAAATGCAGCGGACGTGACACGTGGAGACGCCTGACATGTTTAGTGTGGGCAGGAATCCGGTGATTCGGTGGCCCCCTGCTGCAGACTCACACCCACTCACTCCCTGACTCAGAGAACAGAGTAACTCTGTGTGACCTCTCCGTCTCCACGGTGAGGTTTATCACACCGACATGTCATTCGCTGTGTGTGTGTGTGTGTGTGTGTGTGTGTGTGTGTGTGTGTGTGTATGTGTGTGTGTGTGAAGGGTGGGGGAGGCAGCTGGTGCAGGGATACAGTGAACTCCAATGCATGGAGTAAAGCAATTGCTGCATCATCTCACAGGGGAGCTGAATCATACTGACTCTCAGCACATAATTGTGATTCTAACACACGCACACACACACACGGGGCAAAGACCTGATAAAATGGCAACTGCAGTACAATACTGACACCTAGTGGCAATTTACAACGTAGAACAAGTAGGTCCAGCACAGATTACAAATAAGAACATGAACATGAAAGCCCATTTCACTGATCAACATTCAAGATTCAAGATTGGTTTATTGTCAGTACAACAGTATACACAGTATACCGTATATTCAAATAATGTTTCATACAGACCCCCCATAGTGCAATCATAAAAGAAAAATATATACGTCTATTACATGCCAGAAGTCTGGACACCTTCTCATTCGAGGTGTTTTCTTTATCTTCATGACCATTTACATAAGTCAAAGTAAAAGTCAAAGTCAGCTTTATTGTCAATTCTGCCACATGTACTGGACATGCAGAGAATTGAAATTGCGTTACTCAGTGCAACAGAGCTTATAAGTGTAAAAAGTAACAAAGTGACAAAGTGAGGTAGTTGGCAGACCAATGCTGCACAGAGTGACTGGTCCATGGTCAGTTTGTGTGTGTGTGTTAGAGTTCAGAAAGTTTGTGGGGCAGAAGAGGGGAGTGGGGGAAGAGTCAGGAGAGAGTTGAGCTTCCTGACCGCCTGATGGGTGAAGCTGTCCTTCAGTCTGCTGGTCCTGGCCTGGAGACACCGCAGTCTCCTCCCTGATGGCAGCAGGCTGAAGAAGGTTTGCATTGGGTGGGTGGGATCGGCTGCTATGCCGAGGGCTTTCTTGGTGAGGCGTGTACTGTAGATGTCTTGGAGGGAGGGGAGAGGGACACCGATGATTCTCTCAGCTGCTCTGACTATGCGTTGGAGAGTTTTTTGGCAGGACGCATTGCAGGCTCCAAACCACACAGTGATGCAGCTAGACAGGATGCTCTCGATGGTTCCTCGGTAGAATGTGTACATGATGGGGGCTGGTGCTCTTGCTCTTCTTAGTTTGCGGAGGAAGTAGAGACGCTGCTGTGCTTTCTTGGCCAGTGCAGTGGTGTTATTTGACCAGGAGAGATCCTCAGTGATGTGCACACCCAGGAACTTGGTGCTGCTCACTCTCTCCACAGATGCACCGTTGATGGTGAGAGGAGCATGCTGAGTGTTTCCTCTCCTGAAGTCAACAACAATCTCTTTCGTCTTCTCCACATTCAGAGAGACATTGTTGTCTCCGCACCACGTGGCCAGGCGGCTCACCTCGCTTCTGTAGTTAGACTCATCCCTGTTATTAATGAGTCCCACCACAGTCGTGTCATCCGCAAACTTGATGAAGAGGTTGGAGCAGTGTGACGGAGTGCAGTCATGGGTCAGCAGAGTGAAGAGAAGGGTGCTCAGCACACATCCCTGAGGAGCCCCCGTGTTTAGAGTGATGGTGCTGGATGTGCTACTGCCAACCCGTACTGTTTGAGGTCTTCCTGTGAGGAGGTCCAACAGCCAGTTACACAGTGAGGTGTTGAGCCCCAGCTGGTCATGAAAATAAAGAAAACACGTTGAATGAGAAGGTGTGTCCAGACTTTTGGCCTGTACTCTATATACACCAAACTAAACTATACTAACTAAAAATAAAACTTAAATACTGTACAGGCTATAAAAGAACATTATAAAACTTTCTATACACTGAACAAGGACTAACTGGACAACATCATGTAGAACGCTTGTAAGTGGAAATGTTGGATATTTCAAACAGGACACACAAGACAAGACAAACATGTGCAAAATAAATTAAGATGTGCAAAATGGGCAGGATGTAAGGAGGTGCATAAGGCTGGAAGTGTAGTTCCAGACAATTATTTAGTTTTTTTACTCTGGGTGAAATTGAAAAAAAATGTAAATGTGTCCTTTTGACAGTAAAAGAAAAAATATTCTATAAGGTTCTTTGGATCTTATAGGGCTTGTGATGTTAACTTGACTGATGTTCTCTGTTGAGCAGAACTTGTTGATTCAAGTCCAGCTGTACAGGTATGAAGATCAGATACGCACTACAAAGCACTGAAGTACGTCACTCCAGACAAGAGTGCCTGCTAAATGCCGTGAATATAGTGTAATGTAATGTAACGTATATAACGTGATGTAACGTAAATATTCTGAGAATAAGCGGACCTGGCAACACGGAGAGTAATTGAACACCAGCGTGCCATTGGACAGACAGAAACCCGCGGAGCCAATCAGAAGCGTTTCCTCGTTCGTTTGTTTCCGGTAAGTTTTAAGACGTCCGCGCGTATCACGAACGCAGCGACGCTGCGGGACTTCGGAGCTCCGCGTCTCTCCGCCGATTTTCCTTTCCTTTCCACAGCCAAGACGCCAAGCGTGCAATGCAAGGAATCAGGTAGAAGAACCGGAGATGTCCTCCATAAACCTTCTCTCCGAATATCGACGTGGAAGTAAACTTTATTCGCCGTCATCTTGTAGTCCAGTACTGAGAGACGAGTCCAGGCTCCAGGTTTAGTAAAACAGTATTTACACGCAGTAGACATGTAATCAGATGTCCTTTTTTCCTGAGGACGTCCTGTGCGCTTGCTGCGATCTTATCTCCTCATCTGAGGAACGATCAGAACTTGGCTGGGCTTGAGGACCGTGTTATCTCATTACTGGCCGCCCAATACACGGGTTTTTTTCTCTTTTATTCTGGCTCAAGAAGTTCATTATAATGCGCTTGGGATTCTGAAAGTTCAACTTTTTTACCTGTTTTTTTTACCTCATTTGTGGTGAGCCAGCACCTATGGGTGCTATTCTGGATGCTTTCCCTGCTGAAACCAGTTCTGCGTGTTTGCTCTTGTTCTCTGTCTCTCTGTCCCTTTTTTTTCTGTAAGTTGTTTCAAAGTCTCATCCGTTGATTTTGTGCAATTTCCTTCTGGGTTGAGAGACTTTTCTGATTCTGAATGATTCTTTTGTCTCAGAAACCTCTTTCGGCGCCCGTGGTCCTCCAGCGTCCGACTGGATGGGAAAACTGTGTTAATTACTGGAGCCAATACTGGGATTGGCAAGGAAACTGCCATTGATCTGGCTAAGAGAGGTGAGGCATCTTCAATGTGTCGAGTGCAAAAATGAGTCCTTTTTGGCGTAATTTTAACACTGCAGTGACTTTATTACTGAGTTTTTTTTCTTACTTCAGGGGCCAGGATCATCATGGCGTGCCGAGATATGGAGAAAGCAGACACGGCACTACGGGAGGTCATCGATGCCTCGGGAAACCAAGACGTCGTCACAAGGAAACTGGATTTGTCGGACACGAAGTCCATCAGGCAGTTTGCAGAGGACATCAACAAGGGTAAAGCCGCCGGTGAACAGGTTTTCGCCGTGAACCAGCGCATCGCACCTTTTCCAACTAATGTTTGTGTCCCTGAATTCAGAAGAGAAGCAAGTGAACATCTTGATCAACAACGCCGGTGTAATGGTTTGTCCCTACGGCAAAACCGCAGACGGCTTTGAGATGCAGATCGGTGTGAACCACATGGGTAAGAGAACAGCGTTGAACGTTCAGACCGAGTACATTGCAAATTCGGTTCAGGCTTCAGGTACATCCCCGACCTCTGGCGTTGCAGGGCATTTTCTCCTGACCTACCTGTTGCTGGATTTGATTAAACGCTCCGCCCCCGCCAGGATCGTCAACGTGTCATCTGTGGCTCACCAGTGGGGGTCGATCAACCTGGAGGACATCAACAGTGAGAAGGACTACGAGAAGAAGCGGGCCTACAGCCAGAGCAAGCTGGCCAACGTCCTCTTTACCCGCTCTCTGGCCAAAAAACTGCAAGGTCTGTTCCGGCAGTATCGTTTCTAATGCCGTCAATTTCCTGGTGCAGAATTAGATTCAAACGTAATTAATCGGTTTCTAACAATGGATGTATTATGCAGATCTAGTAACATTTTAAAACTGGGTGGACGCGGGCGTCCGATATGGGGCCATGCAAGTTGGTTTTTTTTGCATTTCTTCATGCCCGCTTGTTTAGTTCTCTCTAGCTGCGTGTGACCCTGTTCCCCACCAGGCAGCAGGGTGAACACGTACGTCCTCCATCCAGGGGTGGTACAGACGGACCTGTGGCGGCATCTCAGTAAACCCCAGCAGGCGGTCATGTGGCTGGTCAGCCCGTTTACCAAGACGTCGGTTCAGGGCGCTCAGACCACCATCTTCTGCGCCGTGGCCCCGGAACTGGAGTCGGAAAGTGGCGCCTACTACAGGTAATATGGAAATAAAGCTGTGTTGTGAAGTGAAGCTGTGCATCTTGGCGTACAAGAGACTGAACTGCAACCCCCTCCGCAGCGACTGCGCTCCGGCGTCTTGTTCCAGCACTGCCATGGACGATGACCTGGCCCAGCGCCTGTGGGAGCTGAGCTGCCAGATGCTTCATATAACCTGGAACTAAATTCTCAAAGCACTTATGTGCAGTGTCTTTTTCAAAATGCTCAAAATGGAGTAAAAAAAATTCTTCTTTGCAGCCTTGGGTTTTCTAGCACTTCTAGTGCACTACAGCATATTCTGTATATCTACTGAAGCACAGCTTTACATTTCAGACAGTATATGCACTTCCTATAATGCGACTGTACGTAGTTCCACTCGCCCTCTTAATATTGAGTAATTCCCCTTTTTACCACGGACTCTCCTACACCTAGGAAGGTATCTGCTGTGGCAGCTGGCATCACGTTGTCAGTAGCAGCGCCTTTTCGTTGCTGTGGGTTTTGAGGTGGTATCCCTTTGGCCTGGGGACCCTTCAAACTCATTGCTGTGCCTTTCAAACCATTATTGAGGGCGCTGCTGTCCGAGATTACGGTTTCTATAAAAGGGTGGCTCACTTATTCAATTGTTCTTTGTTTGGTTAATCTGTCCACATGCAGGGTTGGGCCAAGCACTTTGAAATGCCTGTGTAAACAGCTTTTGTGTGTGTGTGTGTGTGTGTGTGTGTGTGTGTGTGTGTCCATTTAGTTTTTGTATATCAGTATGCACATGAGTAAAATATATAACCTTTTAATATTTTTTTTTTTTTTTTTTTTTTTTTTTTTTACACTAGCTGGAGTGATTTACAGATGAATTGCTGTCCATGTTTGTGTCAAATATGTCATTAATCTCAGCACTGCATATAAATTGAAAACTGCATTCATTCTTAATAAACTTTATTTGATTATTAGAATCAAGTACAATTCTCAATAAAAGTTTAACACTCATAAATATGCCATCTGACAAACACTGATAAATAATTCTCTCTTCAAGACCAATACATTAACATCAGTGAACATAGTTTAAGCATATAAGCAGTGGAAATAAAATTGAAAGTTAAAATTTTTCAAAATAAATTGTATTTCATCAATAGTGTCTACATTTAATCACAGAAAATGCATTCAAAAATGTTGTTACAAATGTTCCTAAGAAATATCTATTGAAGAAGTAACTTTGTAATTTCTGCATGGATACATTTACATTCCCATGAAAGTTAGGATTCTCTGGTATATGAGGATTTTTAATCATTTAATGAACTAAAGGCGAGTAAACATTTCATCACTGCTGTAACTGTCGTCATTGACTGATTTCCCTAAAAATGCCACCAAAGTCGACAGTGTGCTGTTGGGATCCAGCAGGTTGACAAGGGGTATGTTCACACCCCTCCCTTGGAAAATGACGTTTTGCAGAGTCATTGCTAACATGGAGTCAATTCCCAGAGATGTAAGGGACATGTCCTCATTCAGATCATCGCTTCTAATGTTCAGCAGCTCGCTGAGCACTGACCTGAGGTATTCAGGGGGTGTGGACAACCGAGACACTGTCTGATCAACTGTTCGGTGAGTGAATTTGGACTTGCTGAGTCCCTCCTCAACCACGTTAGACAAGCGCATTTTTAGAGCTTCATTTTGAGAAAGAACATTGTGACTCATTTGTGCAAAGTTAAACTTACAAATAACTTGCTGGGGTTTGTTCAGGAGAAGACACTCCTCTAGGGATCTGTGAATTTCATACACTTCCATGACTGGCATGCCTCGGGCCTCAAGAAACTTCTGAAAATGTTCTTTATTCAGCAGGAGGCCCAGATTTAAGGCACCCCAGTTGATGGACTGTGCAGGAAGTCCAAGATTTCTTCTGTAATGACAGAATGTGTCCAAAAAGGTGTTGGCTGCAGCATAGTTGGTTTGAGAAGCATTTCCAAGAAAAGCAGAGATGGAAGAATAGCACACAAAGTAGTCTAAACTACAGTGCATTGTGGCATGGTGAAGATTCAGAACCCCATTCACCTTTGGCTTCAGGACCTTCTCATACAGAGACTTATCAAGAACGTCAACCAGCCCATCATGAAGGACCACTGCACTGTGGAAGACTCCCTTGACTGAACAAGTGGGAAACTTTTGTCCAACGACTGTCATGACATGTGCTACCTGTTGAGGATCTGAAACGTCACACTGCAAAGATGAAACCACAGTCCCACTTTGATTCTCTATAGTCAAGATCTCTTTTTGCATCTCAGGGCTCGGGCTCCTCCTAGAAAGGATGACAATGTGGCTTCCCCCCCTGTAAGCAATGAACTTCACTGTCTCAAAGCCCAGCCCAGTGAGCCCTCCTGACACAATGTACACAGAATTCTTCTGAAAGAGACTCTTCGCTTTGGACGACAAGGGGATATCTGACTGGGCACCCGTAGTGTCGTCCTTCTTCAGCACCACAACGTGAAGGGTCCTACTACTAAAGTATGACTGGGAGTCCCCCACAGGCAAGAGATGTATGCTTTCACCAGCCCCCCTTTGAAATGTAGCATTTGGCAGACCTACTGCTTTTCTGTCAAGATGCATTGACTTTAGCCATTTGTAAATTTGTGGCTTGTGTGCTCTTAGTGATCCCTTTTCTGGAACACTGGACATGGGAATAGTCTGGATGCGGACACGATCATTTCCAGCCCTGAGAAGTTGTGAATCAAAGGATGATGTCCTTTCACACACAGCAACAATATGTAGGATACCAGGGACTTGGCAGGCTTCATTAAAAGCATGTTGGTCAAATGGTGGCAGGAGAACTAAAGCATCAGCTTTGTGTCCATTCTGGAGGGTCCCACGTATGTCAGTGATGGTAACAGCATTCCAGCCAGACTTATTTGCAGTTAACATCAAGACCTTGAGCAAGCCTGAATCTGGGACAGAGGACAAGATGCACAACCTTTGCTGCTGTTTGACCTTTGGAAGACTATCCTGTAAAATTGTCCAAGAAAGTGCATAATATGACACACAGGGAATGTCCCTCAGGTACGGAAGCCTTTTTGTTTTGTAGCAAGCGGCTGCAGGAATGATAACTTTAGAAGAAGCAGCTACAGGGTAACAAGAAGCAATGTGGTCTCCCACTTTCAGGTTTCTCACGTCCTTCCCCAGGGCAGTGACCGTACCACTGAAGTCCAGAGCAACAAGCTTGTGGTTCTGGTTGGTGTGTTCGTTCCAGTACATCGTCTGGCCGAAATTTAGGTCAGACACACTGACAGGAAAGTAGTCTGAGGAATGGACGCATATTTTTCCTAGCTGAACTTCCACGCTTTTGTCAGGAACAAGCAACTTCTCATGGTCACAATAGGTAGACAAGCTGGTCATCTTGTAAGGGTCTGCAGTCTGCAAGATGAAATTTTCAACCTGTGAAGTCTGAACACTTCTCACTGTGCTACTGTTGACCAGAACTGGTGTGCGAACAATAGAAGGGCTCTGAATCTGGCCATTATTCACCACAAGTTCTGGGTATTTCCTGCAGGGATACGAGCTAAGAATGTTTGCTAGGGCTCTAATATCCTCAGTCGATACAGAGCCAATGTCGATCAATTGAAAGGAGAGATGGGATATTTCAGCTGCACATGCCCTTGTCATTCCTGACAACACAAACCCAGAGCTGATGTGGTCAACGGTGTCATCTGCACTACGGTAGGTTACTGTTCTGATAGAGTTGGGGAAATTAATCGCTTTCAGTTCTACAACTATCTGTCGAAACATCTCACAGGTCCTTGTCACATTGTCCAAGATGTCATCCACTTTATTCATGGTTAGATCCGCGTCACCCCAGACAAATAAAATTTCCTGGTAATGTTTCTTCACATCCGGAATGTTTAGCCTGGACAACAGTCCTTGAAATCCATGGCACATGAGATCTTTGGCATGTGTGAAGGAGATGTAGCGAGATGCCGGGTTCAGGTGCTGCTGCAGGGCCTTGCAAACCCCAGTCTGGTCAGAGAAGACTAAGGCTGTCTGGGCAGCAACAGATGTGATGCTTTCTGAGATGACGTTGAACTCATTATGATAAAAGTACTCCTCCAGCATTTGGTCAAGACTTCCTGTATATTTAATAACCACATTCTTGATTTCAGCTAAAACCCTTCCAGCTTTGTTTGTGAAACAGCCAAAGACCTCAATGTGGTCAGTTCCCATATCAGTGGATTTCAGGTAAATCGCCATTTCCTTTTGTAAGGAGTCAAACACAGTCAGACCACCAACTGAAACAGGAAATCCAGGTCTTGCCAGAAAGTTCTTTGCACCCGTAAATGGCACAAGTTGCATGACATAATCGAGAAGCACTGGGTGAATGCAGTAGTCATGCAACTGAGGAAGTATTTCTTCTGGGACTGTAACAAAAGAGAGAACCTCTCTGAACTCTGGACCATGATAAATGGTGCCAGTGTTTCTGAAAACTGAACCATACTGAAAGCCTCCCAGACTTAGATTTCTGTAGAGTTCATCAGAAGTTATTACGGCAGGGCATCTCTTCAGAACCAAATCAAGAGCAATACTTGGTTCTTCAATCAGTCTTCCTTCATGGAATGTGACGTGTCCAGAAGCAAAAGTGGCTGTGTTTGAATGAATTTTAAATGCTGTATCAGGCTCGGCTGGATCCAGGGTGACTTTCAGAGACAAAGTGTTCTGGTTCAAAATAAACGGTCTTTCAAAATGAATGCTGAGCTGGAGGGAGCTAAGAGGAACTTTCGGCTTTGCATGAGCCATGACTGATGTTAGGCCGAGTTCAACATGAAAGGCGCCAGGAATGAGGGCAACATTGTTGTTTTTGTGTTCATGCAGGTATGAGAGCGAATCAGATGACAAATCACAAGTAAATTCAGTTCCGTCCTTGTCCATCTGAGTAAGAAAGCCATGAAAGCCTTCAAAACCCTTCAAGGCTTTTTCAGGGTGAATTGGTTTCTTGACTCTGTCAAAGTGGTAGATTGGTAGAGCTGCAGGGAGGCTATAACAGCCGTTATAAAGCTTGGTCCAGTCTATTGGTACTCCACACTCAAAGAGTCTGCAGATGATATCAAGCATTGTCTCATGATCCTTGTCTGGCTGTACTGAGGACAGCACCACAGTGTCCTTCCCTAACGTCTCCAGGATGTTTCTCTGCAAAGCTCTTCTTGGACCTATCTCTACAAAGATCATGTTCTTCCTGTCTTGGGTTGCTGCTGACTTCAGCGCCATCTCAAATGCAACTGGTTCACGGATATTCCTGGACCAGTACGTGCCAGTGCAGAAATCATCCTGAGAAGCAATCTTGCCCGTCACAGTTGAGATTAAATCAACCTCCAATCTGTTTTTCTGTAGATGTCCTATATTCTTTTCTATTTCTAAAAGAATTGGATCCATCAGATGGCTATGGTACGCAGCAGCAACATCCAGGACATGAAGAAACAGATTCTTCCCTTTGTATGAGCTGCTCAGCTTTTGGTGGAAGCTTTGAATAGCATCTGCATCACCTGATAAGGTGCAGGATTGAGGACTATTGTATGCAGCTAGGCAGACCTTCCCTGTGTAAGCCTGGAGAAGCTTCAAGACCTCAGATACCACGATGTTTCCAACCACCAGCATTTTACCTCCCGTAACTCTGCTCTGCAAAGCACTACGGTAATGGATCACCTTCACTGCATCCTCAAGGGTCAGCAGACCTGAGCAATGGGCTGCAGCCACTTCTCCAACCGAGTGTCCAAGAACAGCGTCTGGTCTAATACCCCAATGCTTTAAAAGTTCTGCAAGAGCAACCTGAATGGCAAAAAGGAGCGGCTGAATAATGTCGGGTTTGGAAAAATCCTCATTCTGCTCAGCATCATTTTCCAAGGTGTCCACCATGTTAAACCTTGTGTATTTCTGGAAGAGCCTCTCAACCTCTTTGACTTTCTCTCTGAAGACTGGCTCCTCCTTCAGCAGCTGCCTGCACATGCCTCTGTAAGTGACCCCGTTACCACAAAACACCAACACTAACCTGGGGTCTGGCAGCGCAGGCACAATTCTTTTATTAAACGCGGACGTGAGCTGATGTTTCAGATCAGTCAGTGACGATGTTCTAAACGCTCTTTTGTACTTGTGTTTGAGATGGCTTCTCCTACATGTGGACGTGTACGCCAGAGTTTGTAAATTATCTGTGCTCTCAGCACGCAGCAGCTTACTGGCTGTATCCTCAATCATCATGGTAAGAGATTTTTCAGAGGCGGCAGAAAGTACAAAATACTCCTGTGATTTCCTAACTATTGGTAAGGAAGCATGTGTGCGTACATGTTGAGTAACAAGAGCATGAGCGTTTGTCCCTCCAAAGCCAAAGTTATTGATGCCTGCAACCAATGTGGCACCACCAGCATTTGGCCATTTCTCCACTTTAGTAGGAATCTTTAGACGTAGTGATTTAACATCAATGCTAGTGTTACTCTCAGAGTAGAACAGAGACGGGACAATGGCTTCATGTTTCATCATTAGGAGAACCTTTATGAGTCCCGCCACTCCTGCTGCGGACTCAGTGTGTCCAATGTTACCTTTTACAGAGCCTATGCACAGTGGCTCTGATCCGAAAGGCCTGACTTTAGCAATAATGTTGGAGATGCTACCTGCTTCTATAGGATCCCCAACAGGTGTTCCAGTCCCATGAGCCTCCATGTACTGGACATGGTTACACTCAGACTCTGTAGAGTACACACTTCTGAGAAGTTCTTCCTGCTGTATCTGTGAAGGCTTTGTCATTGGAGTGATGGTGTGGCCATCTTGGTTTACTGCTGTTTTGCTAATAATGCCCCAAATGTTGTCAAAGTCTTCTAATGCCTATAAACAGGAATATATTTACAGTTCAGTTCAGTGATTGCCATTGCGAAACACTGCAGCACAGCACATGGTGCACACAACGAAAAGTGCCCTCTGCTTTTAACAATCACCCTTAGTGAGCAGTGGGCAGCCATGACAGGTGACCAGGGAGCAGTGTGTGGGGACGGTGAGCCGCAAGGCCACCACTGCCCCATACTATACCCCATATGTGGTGGTAGTAGCCAAGAGGTTCAAGTAGCACTCAGGTTCAAGACCCAGGTTCACTTACTACCATTGTGTCCCTGAGCAAGACACTTGCTCCAGGGAGACTGTCCCTGTCCCCCTGTCTCTACTGATTGTAAGCCGCTCTGGATAAGGCGCGTCTGATAAATTCTGTTAATGTAAATGTATATGTAATATAATAAAAGTCTTACTTTATTCAAAGGCTTTAGGAGAACCATTCCACAGCCTTCTCCTCGCCCATAACCATCTGCTTTGCTGGAGAAAGGTTTGCTAGATCCATCAGGAGAGATCATTTTGGCTTTGCTGAGAGCCACAAAGGTTCGTGCATGAAAGATGCAGGATACACCCCCACACAGAGCCATCTCACAGTCTCCTGAAAAGCATGATCAGAGCAGATCAGAACTATAGTGCCGGCTGTTTAGCCTTTGCTTTTCATCTGAGTTCATTCTTTCACTTTTGTACATTTCTTGTTTGAAGTCGATTGCTTGGCTATCATGGGTTCCATGTTGAACGCTCACAAAAGCTTGTCTTGCTTGTTTACATTTTCTTTGTTTTTTCTAGAGCTAATGGTTTGTCTTTAAAATATTACATCAGGAGACAGTCCACTGTATTTTGTTATTTGTATCTGTACAAGTAACCCAGATGTGAAAACGTACCTTGTCTGATGGCCTGACAGGCCAAGTGAAGCGCTACAAGGGAGGACGAGCAGGCAGAGTCAATTGCAAAGGAGGGACCGGTGAGATTGAAGGTGTAGGAGATACGATTGGCAGCTATGCTCATAACCCCACCGGTACCGGTCCAATGATCAATAGAATTCTGGTGGAGGTTTGACGCAGTGATTTCAAAGTCTCGGTTCATAAGTCCTGTAAAGTGGATTCATATGGATTTTTATATTAATTTTGTACATATCATATAAGATTTGCAAATCTCTTTGGTAGGGTGGTGTAGGATTACCCAGGAACACCCCTGTCCTTGTCCCGCTGGCCTTTTCCATGGGCATTCCAGCATTTTCCAGGGCTCTGAAGGAACACTCCAGCAAGAGCTTATGCTGGGGATCCATCTGCTCTGCTTCAGCATCAGTGATTCCAAAAAACCTCTGATCAAATTCATTCAATCTGTTTCATAGAAAAAGAAATAGTTTTAAAGCATAGCTAAATATTGTAAAAAGCAGATTATTTTTCTATATAATATTAGTTAAATATTCTTGATAATAAAATGCTTTACCCGTCAATAAGGCATGCTTTTGAAGTCCTTGATTTGCCAGGTTTGGTTTCATCTGAATCGTACCAGTAGGAAGAGTCAAATCGCTCCTCTGGGATTTCTACTGCGCAGTTCTTCCCTTGAACCAGGACTTTCCAGAAATTGTCCAGTCCCTCTCCTGCAAATTATATATAAAAAAAAAACATTGCTAATCGTCACAAATGTTCTCTCTATTGCTGTGTTTGAATGTGAAATTCATTCACCTCCAGGAAAATTGCATCCAATTCCCACCACAGCAATGGCGTCCATGCTGGCAAGACCAGTCAGAACGTATCATCAGTGGAAGTGAACTTACAGAGAGTATCCCTCAGGTAAGTTGCTCAGCTCAGAGGTTCACAGAACTTATATACGTTCTTAACCAAGGTTATAAATTAACCAAAATTTTCTGATGTTTTTTGTCCTACGTGTTTTAGAGACGTTCATTTGCATTTTATGGATTTTTGAATCAAAGTTCCTGTTAGTCATGTTTCATTGGGTCTGAAGAATAGAGATAACCAGCTAAATGGAAATCTGACTGTACAGACAGCGTTAGTGTCCGTTTCTCGGTTGAAAAACACTGACAAACATTTTTCAAAGTCATCAAAGTGCGTAAAAATGAAGTGATTGTCATTGTGAAAAACTGCAGCACAGCACACGTTGCTCAAAACAGTGAGCAGTGGCCAGCTGTGAAAGGTGCCCGGGGAGCAGTGTGCGCGGACGGAACTTTGCTCAGTGGCACCTCAGCGGCTCAGGATTCAACTACGGGGCCACCACTTGCCCCAATGGACCACCTATTACATTAAACGTACTGGTTTGATCTGGTGATGAAAATGACCTACTTGACCCTGCATCCCCTTCCGAGGAGCAGTAAATCTAGAGCAGGAAGTACATTAATCTCTAATGATCTTTTTTTTCCATTAAACTGTTTTACCAAACCCTTTAAATTCTACCTCACCCTTTCATTTAAATTTTATATTTTATATTTTAGTATATGTCTTCTTTTAAGCTAGCTTTTTTTTTTTTACACACAAAGGATACCTCTCCGGCTCAGAGACTGCGCCTAATTTCATTATACTTGTTACAATGACAATAAAGATATTCTGATTCTTATTATGATTTGTACTATTGCTTCTATTGGCCTATTGTATTATATTCAACTTAATTTTGTTCCTCATTTGTAAAGCATTTTAATTTATGCCAACATCCAGCAAGATTTGTGAAATATAAGATGTATGTCATGTATTTCCATATGAGGCATATTTCATGACATATTAACTCATGTTTTATGCCACCTTAATCAGGGGAGATAAAATGGTTTCCTGAGAATCAGTTAATCTTTAGAACTTCCTTGTAATAAAAAACCTAATGTGTGCCACATGGATGATAATAATTATGCTCTCATTAAGTTATGCATAAAGCAGCATAATGTTCTGCTTTATTACAGTTAAGTGTCTAGGCTCTCCAAGTTCCATTTATATATGTCATTTATTTGATTATCCCTGCTGATTTCCATGGAACAAATAAATGATGTCATTATCTTAACTGAAGTGGGATGTGTAAAAATAAAAAAAATGGAAGTGGCTTGGTAAATGGGTTTACTTATTAAATACCACAGGGACCAGTGAAGGGCTAGTCAGAGAAGGTGGAGAGGAAGGTGGTGGTTTCCTACAGGGTAACACCAGGTTGAAACCCTTCTTATTTTCATTGTGAGTGCCTCTGGTACATGATGTAAAATCTAAATGTCCTCTCTAGCCCTCTGAATGAATGATATGGCTACAAATGTGATATATTTTTTTCTGCTTATTCTTTTGTGCTACTGTATAAATCTATATGTATTTCGTTTGGATGATACAAGTGACAGTGTGTCGATCTGCTCCTTGACTCAAAGTCGTGGTTCTTCAGAACTGATCTTTGCACTGCTTCTGTTTGTAAAAAAATTGTAAAAAAAAAACAAAAAACACATTTGATTTGCGGATGTATATAATTTGAAATCGTGAAAGTCTAATTCTTATCACGTTTTTTCCCTTCGACGTCATGGCTCCGTACAGTAGACGGAAACGCGGCCCATAATTCCCGTTATCGCGCCGTGATGCGCTGTAATGATTAACTGGCAGCTCGTTAATGTGCCACCAGGACGACGCATCTCCATCTGGCGACTATAAACCCCCTGGACGCCTGCGGCCCGCCTGGGGACGATGGCGCGCTGTCACACCGACTGCGTGGAGAAGCCGGTGTCCGCGGCGTTCGGCCGACTGGGCCGCGCCGTGGGGAGACACCGCTGGCCGTTCCTGCTCCTGCCGCTGCTGCTGTCCGGCGGCCTGGGCGCCGGGTTCTACTTCCTCGGCGCGCTGGAGACGTCGGACGTGGAGCGCGACTTCACGCCGGTGGACGGCGCCGCCAAAGCGGAGCGGGAGGAGGTGCGGCGCCTGTTCCGGCGCGGAGAGAACTTCTCCACCCTGCGCCTCGACACGGAGGGCGCGTTCGCGGCTCTCATCGTCACCGGGCCGCCCGACCTGCTACAGCCCGGCGCCTTCCAGCAGCTCCTCGACCTGGACGCGCAAGTGAGGAGCATCCGCACCGAGGACAGCAGGTCCAACTTCAGCAGCCTGTGCGAGAGGACGCACGGCGCATGCGCGCCAAACGCCGCTTTACAAGCGTTCAACTACAACGCGAGCGAAGTCGCGACCAAATACGTCACCTTCCCCACCAACGACGGCGTCTTCCTGGGACAGGCCATCGGCGGGGTCACGCTCGGAGCCGACGGGCGCCAGCTGGACAGCGCCCAGGCCGTCCGGCTCTTCTACTTCGTCCGAGAGAACGAGAGCGAAAGCGCCGCCTGGCTGGACGCGTTTATCCGCACTTTTTCACAGGAACCTGCCGCCCCTGAGACGGTGAGGCCTCCAGAAAAGGCGCGGGTTGCCATGGCAGCGGACGCGGTTTCCGGCCGTCTGATTGGCCATTTCACTTGCTCGGTAGCTCCGCCCCGTTCAGTTCACAACTGAGGCGGGAACTCGACAGTACAATTTCTGACGGAAAAGGATCTAAAAAAGTGTTTTTTTAATATTCCTTAAAGCCTCTATGTAGACATTTGGTGTTTAAATGAACATCACCAACTCGTTTTAATATTAGCTACCAAACAGAGCTGGGGAAAGCGTACTGTTTTTTTACTGCATCGTTTTTTATGTTGCAGGTGTCAGTGTCCTACTTCACGTCCATATCAAGAGAAGAAGAATTTAAGAGCAGCTCAAAGAGTGTGATTCCATTCTTTTCCATTACCTATTTTTTGGCAATTACCATCTCCATTATATCATGTTTAAGGTATGTAAAAACGTCTGGTGGATATCATGAATTTCATATATAGCCGGAAGTGAATATTTCTGCAGGAACAGATCTTTAGTTTGTGATTTATTTCTAACCATGTTCTTGTTCTTTATTTACTCAGAATGGACTGTGTGAGGACCAAGGTCTGGGTGGCCGTCTTTGGTGTCCTCTCAGCCGGCCTGGCGGTGCTGTCCAGTTTTGGCTTACTTCTGCTCTGTGGAATGCCATTTTCAATGACTGTGGCAACATCCCCTTTTCTGATTCTTGGTAGTATTTCTTAATATTTCATTGCTTTCAGAATTGCTGTACATCACCAGATTCACCAGAACGTTCCTGACTGTACTGTGAACATCCCCAGGAATTGGTGTGGACGACATGTTCATCATGATCTCCTGCTGGCAGAAGACGAAAGTCAAAAATGAAGTTGAAGAACGCATGGCCGACACATACAAAGACGCCGCGGTCTCCATCACCATAACGACTCTGACTGACGTCCTGGCCTTCTACATCGGCCTCCTGACACCGTTCCGCTCAGTGCAGTCTTTCTGTACGTACACCGGCACGGCTCTGCTCTTCTGCTACTTTTACAACATCACCTTCTTCGGCGCCTTCCTGGCACTGAACGGGAAGCGGGAGGAGGCCAACAGACACTGGCTGACCTGCTCGGTGGTTCCATCGCCAGAAGAAGTCATCTCTAGTATCCACGACGCTCCCAGAGAACAATCCAAATGCAGCAGTTGTAATGTAGGGGGAGCTTATGACCCTGACACGGGAACAGAAGAAGAAATACCCTGTAATTACTTCTTTAAAAAGGTTTATGGTCCATTTTTGATGCATAACTTGACGAAGGCATTTGTGGTTTTGTTGTATGCAGGATATCTGGCTGCGAGCATATATGGTTGTTTGCAGATAAAGGAAGGCATTGATCTGAAAAATTTAGCTACAGATGGATCATACGTTAGCAGCTATTACGACAATGAAGACAAGTACTTCTCAGAGTACGGTCCAAATGTCATGTTGATTATAACAGATAAAAACTTTCAGTATTGGAATGAAATTGCACGCCATAATCTTACCAGCTGCATCAATGAGTTTGAAAAATCTGAAATGGTTCAGAGCGGCGCGATTATATCTTGGCTTCGTGCATATGTCGCTTACGGAAACACAGCTAGTTTGAATCTTACAGATGAGCGCGTGTTCCTCCAAAACTTGCCGCCTTTCCTCCAAGTGTCAGGGTTTAGTCCGGACGTTAACATCTCAGGTGGAACCATTCTGGCCTCTCGGATGTTCATTCAGACAGTCAACGTCAGCACTGCGCTCGATGAGAAGAACATGCTGAACTTCATGCGACAGACGGCTCTCAGCTGTCACTCAGAGTTGGCCGTGGAGCTGATGGTGTATCACCCCGCGTTTATTTATTATGACCAGTATGCTGTCATAGTTACCAATACCATCCAGAACATCGTGGTTGCTACTCTGACCATGCTGGTCATTTCTCTTCTATTGATCCCGAATCCTCTCTGTTCCCTGTGGGTGACGTTTGCCATCGCGTCAGTGATCGTAGGAGTGGCGGGATTCATGGCGTTCTGGGACGTTAACCTGGACTCCATTTCCATGATCAACCTAATCATCTGCATTGGGTTCTCTGTGGACTTTTCTGCCCACATTTCCTATGCGTTTGTGTCAAGCCAGGAGAAAACAGCGAATGAGAAGGCCATAGAAGCCCTCTACCGCCTGGGGTACCCTGTAATGCAGGGAGCTTTGTCCACCATCGCAGGGGTTGTGGTGCTGGCGGCAGCTCCAAGTTATATTTTCAGGACCTTTTTCAAGATCATGTTCTTGGTCATTTTGTTTGGGGCGGCTCATGGCATCGTGTTCATCCCCGTGTTCCTCACCTTCTTTGGTGCTTGTGCTAAGAACCATGTTGAAGATGAGCAGGAGAAACAACAGAACAATCTACAGATGCAGCCCACTGTCGGGCAATCAACACAGCCCAGCACACAAGTGTCTGCTCTGAATTCTAAAGAGGTTAATCCATACAGCAACTAATCTGCATGTGAAAATGTTACTATGGCAGTTTTACACACAATGTTTAACATATTATTTTTCAATATAAACTAATATTCTTCTCAGAAATTTTTGTGAAATGTTTTTGGAATTATTTCAATGTTTTTTTCACATGATATAAGTCATTGTGTATTACAGGTTTAATATTTTTTGTGTGTACATAGTATTTAAGCTCTACTGCATTTATTTAGATGTTATTATTATTATTACTATTATATTAATAATTTTTTTAACATTTGTCTTTCTTTTTAATAATGAGAAAATAAATGAGATTCTTTAATCAAGCCTTTGTTCTGAGCTAAATCTGTATCCACATCATAACATTCCATTGTCAGTGTCAACATACATTCTTGGTTACTAAAGCCCTTGTACTATTAACATTGAACTGGTCATCACTGCTTATCTTAACGACTACAAGGTAGACATGCAAACATGAAAACACAAACTTACATTTTTTTTCACAATATGATTATTTTATGGCGTCGATCCTCCCACGGCCTTTACCATCATAAGTCCAGAACGACCCGTGACTTGGCTTCTCGTCCTGACCTTGTGTGACATGGTGCTGAGCTTTGTGTGTGTCAGGTGAGTGTGCTGCTTTTGGCATGTGCACCGTTCCCATGTGTGCGTGTGTTTCAGGTGATGGTGGTGTGTCTGGGTCTGCTTAGGCAACCTGTTACGTTCCTAAGTCTAGGGGTCTCAGAAACGCAACAAGGGTGTGGAGAGGAGGAGGAACCAAAGAAACGATACAAACAGTGCTTTTATTTACAGTGTGCTAACAGGTTCAATAAGACAGCGGACTCAGGACAGCTAACCAACTGCAAAACAGGCTAAAGGAAGGGATGGGATAACAGGGATATCTCAAAACGCGCACAAGTAAACAAAAAGGGCACATAACAGGCTAACAGCTAACAGGCTAACACAGGCTAACAACAAAGGGTCTATCACACAAAGCAACAAGAAACACGAATGAGATCCTCAACGGAGCTCCATGCAGATCTTCGTGGACCCTGGTGACCTCCCAAAAGCGTAAGGGCCTAGCAGACCCTGGGGACCTCCCGAACACAATCCGAAGTCTCTTTAAATAGGTGGAGGTGACCAATGGCAGATGGAGCTGGTAGGCCTCAACACCTCCCACGAAGTCAACCTAAAAGAGACAGGACGCAAAAACACAACCAGAAATACAGAGCATGTGGGAGCATACGTCCAGGGATGTAACAAACCTTATTTTCAAAAGAGCCATGCTTCTCTTTTGTGTTCCGGACATGTCCTCGGTTGAGTCGATACACCTGTCTATTTTGAGTGGGTAAGACTGAGTCTCCGGACCTAAGCCTCCGACTCATCAACAGCTGCGCTGGTGACTTGACGTTGTCAACTGGTGTGTTTCGGTCCATCAGTGATTCTGCTGTGTGGACTGTCCTTTTGACAAGACAATTGCTTTGTGGGTAACGTGGACTTAATTTTATGTGCGTGAATGCCCATGATTTGACAAATTATTCAAATTCCTTTGCTGCATATATTGTCGGATATTACTGTAGAGCGGTTTTTAGCTTGTGTTAAAAGTACAGGGTACTTTTTTACCCTGTCCAATTCTAAATACCTGCTGTAATAATCAGGTTTCGCCAAGCAAACAAGTCTGTTGCCACGATCTGCAAAGGTCTCTCTGGAATGTAGTATGGCTTGAGGGTGTTTTTTGGTGTTCTTTGGTGTTTTATGTGTTGTGTTCTTGACAATTTTCAAGTAGGTTTTCTATGCTCTTTTCCAAGCCCAGGTGACCCGCATGGATCTTTGCCAACATCTTTTCCCTGAGACTGGCAGTAATGGGTTTTTTCTCCACTTTTAAGAATATCCCATTTACTGAATATTTCATCTCTGTGATTTCAGAACACTTGCACCTTCTGAGGACATTGTTTCCAATGCAAACTGTCCATCCTCTTCTGTTTCTTTTTGCATTTCTTTCAGCCTTTCCTCACTTACAGGTATGTGGCTGTATACTGTATGTACTTGTACCTTTATCTGGGCAGCGTGTGATGCTGAAGTCATACTTTTGTAGTTGACAGATCATTCTCTGTAGTCCTGGTGGAGCTGCAGCTAGTGGTTTCTTCATGATCAACTCCAGAGGCTTATAATCAGACTCTACATGCACGTGTCGTCTATATGCATATTGGTGGAAACGCTTGAACCTGAACGGAATTGCATACATTTCCATTTCGATCTGTGCATAGGTGATTTCACTGCATAGCTGATGGGCTGTCATCTTGTAGCAGAACAGCACCTAATCCATATTTACATGCATCTACTTGTAGACTGAGCTCTTTGGCAGGATCAACACAGGGAAGATTATCTAGTGATAAGGTCTTTCATAAATGCTGCATCATGTTGCTTGTCACACAGAAATTTGTTAGTTGGCTTTAGGAGCTGTCTTATTGGTCTGGGGGGAAGAAACGTAGACAATGTGAAAGTGGTGGATGGGGACAAGGAGGAAAACACGGGCCAAACCAAAGTGCTCAAAATTGTGTTTATTGTAAAGTACGGGACATATAAGTGTCCTGCTCAGGGACACGATGGTAGTAAGTGGGATTTGAACCTAGGTCTTCTGGTTCATAGGTAAGTGTATTTCCCACTATGCTACTACCACCCTATACACATACAAATACACACACTAGAGACAAAAACAAGCACCATCAACTCCAACAATCTCTCTCTCCACACCAAACTCCTCCATGAGCATTAAGCCGTTGTTTCGGGTATCTTCTTATGGCAGATTAGCCAGCAATCAGACACACACCTAAAAAGGAAAGGAAAAACACACACGGAATGGCAAACAGAGATTCCCCATAACTACTCCCTGCACAAAGCACCCAGGGACGTAACATTATGAATCACTGCAGCACATGGTGAGACGTGTCCTCTGTATTTAACCGAGCAGTGGGCAGCCATGACAGGCGCCCGGGGAGCAGTGTGAACCGGCAACATTTTGAATATGGGTCCATCAATTTTCTTTTCTTTGGTTTATTTCTAGTTAATAGGTCAATAAGTAAAAAGTAGCAAACATGAATTAGGTGGTAGTAGCCTAGTGGGTAACACACTCGCCAATGAACCAGAAGACCCAGGTTCAAACCCCACTTACTACCATTGTGTCCCTGAGCAAGACACTTAACCCTGAGTGTCTCCAGAGGGGGAATGTCCCTGTTACTTCTGATAGTAAGTTGCTCTGGATAAGGGCATCTGGTAAATGCTGTAAATGTAAATGTAAAGGAATTGCACAGAAGTGGCTGCTGCCAAATCTAACAGATTTAATCTCGCTTGTGTGATCATAATGAATGCAAATGTATAATGATAAATATTTATTTGTACACAAAAGAAACCTTCACATATAATACATAACAGTAACATTCTTCATCTTACAAGCAGTTTAAGGACAGTCAGGATTGAGCTGTAGGTGGAATTTATAATTCAGAGCAGACACTTGTGTGCTGGGCTGTGTTGATTGCCCGACAGTGGGCTGCATCTGTAGATTGTTCTGTTGTTTCTCCTGCTCATCTTCAACATGGTTCTTAGCACAAGCACCAAAGAAGGTGAGGAACACGGGGATGAACACGATGCCATGAGCCGCCCCAAACAAAATGACCAAGAACATGATCTTGAAAAAGGTCCTGAAAATATAACTTGGAGCTGCCGCCAGCACCACAACCCCTGCGATGGTGGACAAAGCTCCCTGCATTACAGGGTACCCCAGGCGGTAGAGGGCTTCTATGGCCTTCTCATTCGCTGTTTTCTCCTGGCTTGACACAAACGCATAGGAAATGTGGGCAGAAAAGTCCACAGAGAACCCAATGCAGATGATTAGGTTGATCATGGAAATGGAGTCCAGGTTAACGTCCCAGAACGCCATGAATCCCGCCACTCCTACGATCACTGACGCGATGGCAAACGTCACCCACAGGGAACAGAGAGGATTCGGGATCAATAGAAGAGAAATGACCAGCATGGTCAGAGTAGCAACCACGATGTTCTGGATGGTATTGGTAACTATGACAGCATACTGGTCATAATAAATAAACGCGGGGTGATACACCATCAGCTCCACGGCCAACTCTGAGTGACAGCTGAGAGCCGTCTGTCGCATGAAGTTCAGCATGTTCTTCTCATCGAGCGCAGTGCTGACGTTGACTGTCTGAATGAACATCCGAGAGGCCAGAATGGTTCCACCTGAGATGTTAACGTCCGGACTAAACCCTGACACTTGGAGGAAAGGCGGCAAGTTTTGGAGGAACACGCGCTCATCTGTAAGATTCAAACTAGCTGTGTTTCCGTAAGCGACATATGCACGAAGCCAAGATATAATCGCGCCGTTCTGAACCATTTCAGATTTTTCAAACTCATTGATGCAGCTGGTAAGATTATGGCGTGCAATTTCATTCCAATACTGAAAGTTTTTATCTGTTATAATCAACATGACATTTGGACCGTACTCTGAGAAGTACTTGTCTTCATTGTCGTAATAGCTGCTAACGTATGATCCATCTGTAGCTAAATTTTTCAGATCAATGCCTTCCTTTATCTGCAAACAACCATATATGCTCGCAGCCAGATATCCTGCATACAACAAAACCACAAATGCCTTCGTCAAGTTATTCATCAAAAATGGACCATAAACCTTTTTAAAGAAGTAATTACAGGGTATTTCTTCTTCTGTTCCCGTGTCAGGGTCATAAGCTCCCCCTACATTACAACTGCTGCATTTGGATTGTTCTCTGGGAGCGTCGTGGATACTAGAGATGACTTCTTCTGGCGATGGAACCACCGAGCAGGTCAGCCAGTGTCTGTTGGCCTCCTCCCGCTTCCCGTTCAGTGCCAGGAAGGCGCCGAAGAAGGTGATGTTGTAAAAGTAGCAGAAGAGCAGAGCCGTGCCGGTGTACGTACAGAAAGACTGCACTGAGCGGAACGGTGTCAGGAGGCCGATGTAGAAGGCCAGGACGTCAGTCAGAGTCGTTATGGTGATGGAGACCGCGGCGTCTTTGTATGTGTCGGCCATGCGTTCTTCAACTTCATTTTTGACTTTCGTCTTCTGCCAGCAGGAGATCATGATGAACATGTCGTCCACACCAATTCCTGGGGATGTTCACAGTACAGTCAGGAACGTTCTGGTGAATCTGGTGATGTACAGCAATTCTGAAAGCAATGAAATATTAAGAAATACTACCAAGAATCAGAAAAGGGGATGTTGCCACAGTCATTGAAAATGGCATTCCACAGAGCAGAAGTAAGCCAAAACTGGACAGCACCGCCAGGCCGGCTGAGAGGACACCAAAGACGGCCACCCAGACCTTGGTCCTCACACAGTCCATTCTGAGTAAATAAAGAACAAGAACATGGTTAGAAATAAATCACAAACTAAAGATCTGTTCCCTCAGAAATATTCACTTCCGGCTATATATGAAATTCATGATATCCACCAGACGTTTTTACATACCGTAAACATGATATAATGGAGATGGTAATTGCCAAAAAATAGGTAATGGAAAAGAATGGAATCACACTCTTTGAGCTGCTCTTAAATTCTTCTTCTCTTGATATGGACGTGAAGTAGGACACTAACACCTGCAACATAAAAAATGATGCAGTAAAAAAACAGTACGCTTTCCCCAGCTCTGTTTGGTAGCTAATATTAAAACGAGTTGGTGATGTTCATTTAAACACCAAATGTCTACATAGAGGCTTTAAGGAATATTAAAAAAACACTTTTTTAGATCCTTTTCCGTCAGAAATTGTACTGTCGAGTTCCCGCCTCAGTTGTGAACTGAACGGGGCGGAGCTACCGAGCAAGTGAAATGGCCAATCAGACGGCCGGAAACCGCGTCCGCTGCCATGGCAACCCGCGCCTTTTCTGGAGGCCTCACCGTCTCAGGGGCGGCAGGTTCCTGTGAAAAAGTGCGGATAAACGCGTCCAGCCAGGCGGCGCTTTCGCTCTCGTTCTCTCGGACGAAGTAGAAGAGCCGGACGGCCTGGGCGCTGTCCAGCTGGCGCCCGTCGGCTCCGAGCGTGACCCCGCCGATGGCCTGTCCCAGGAAGACGCCGTCGTTGGTGGGGAAGGTGACGTATTTGGTCGCGACTTCGCTCGCGTTGTAGTTGAACGCTTGTAAAGCGGCGTTTGGCGCGCATGCGCCGTGCGTCCTCTCGCACAGGCTGCTGAAGTTGGACCTGCTGTCCTCGGTGCGGATGCTCCTCACTTGCGCGTCCAGGTCGAGGAGCTGCTGGAAGGCGCCGGGCTGTAGCAGGTCGGGCGGCCCGGTGACGATGAGAGCCGCGAACGCGCCCTCCGTGTCGAGGCGCAGGGTGGAGAAGTTCTCTCCGCGCCGGAACAGGCGCCGCACCTCCTCCCGCTCCGCTTTGGCGGCGCCGTCCACCGGCGTGAAGTCGCGCTCCACGTCCGACGTCTCCAGCGCGCCGAGGAAGTAGAACCCGGCGCCCAGGCCGCCGGACAGCAGCAGCGGCAGGAGCAGGAACGGCCAGCGGTGTCTCCCCACGGCGCGGCCCAGTCGGCCGAACGCCGCGGACACCGGCTTCTCCACGCAGTCGGTGTGACAGCGCGCCATCGTCCCCAGGCGGGCCGCAGGCGTCCAGGGGGTTTATAGTCGCCAGATGGAGATGCGTCGTCCTGGTGGCACATTAACGAGCTGCCAGTTAATTATTATATATATATACGGGAATTATATGCAGCACTTCCTTCTACTGTACTGAGGGACTGTCCCTTATTTTTCTGCTGTATGGGTCAACTTGTCGGTCAGGTGGCTGATTGTTGGAGGTCACACTTTTCTGAGGAGCAGACCATGTGACTGAAACCATGATAGAATCCTACCTAATTCTGAGCAGATCCTTCCAGCACGTCCCAAAACGTTGGGAAGGAGTGATACAGAGAGGGACGCCCCTCCAGGCGTAGAGTGAGCCTACAAGTGGTGTCAGTGCAGGGTTGGTTGGATTTGTCCAAGAAGAGAAAAAGTCCTACAGTTGTAGAGAAGTCCAAAGTGTAGTATAGAGCATCTGTCCATGTTTGGAGGTACTGGACAGTGCAGATTTTCGTCCAGGTTCATGGTCTACATAACATGTGAATTATGATGCTACTGGTCCATTTGAAGATCCCTGAAGCTGTAGTTGTTACGGTGGTGGTGGCTGTGGGACCCTCTGGTTCATTTCATGCTAAATTATCGGTTAGCAGTTGCCAGGAACCAAAGCGTCCCCCTGCTTCTGCCAGCTTGCCTTTTGTGCCATGTCTTCTCCAGGGAAAGGACAGGCATCCTCGAAATGTGATTTCGCTGTTTTATTGAATCAGACAACTGTGCATCACTCAGCTCTGGTCACCCAATACCCTTGTAACTCACAGTTTATGGAAACCGAATGGGAATTGCTGGTGTCTTCTCCTTGTAAGTGGATAAAAGCGTCTGCCAAGTACAGTAAAAAGTAAAGTAAAGTACCCTGTTGCTGATTCACCACGTTTCCTTCCTTTGCCAACTTTTGGTAGGTCCCGGCCACTGTATTCCTTAGGAGATTTCCCCCTTTTTTGCTTACAACACCATAAGGCCGTATTGATACCATAGCCATACTGATCACAATAGACTCTTCCATATCTAACAATTTTATATTTACATATAAAACCACGACTATCGCCGCCTTCCTCAGCTCCGTTTTCAACCCAGCACGTTTTTCATCCCAACCTGCAAAGCCGGTTCTCTGTAGTTTTTTGGGACGTTCTCCCTCTATCATGATGCTCCACTGAACCAATAAAAGATTTATCATAACTTTATGTCCTGGAGAAATTAAATAAAAGCCCGTCCACACTGAAATCTTATTTTGCTGCATAGACACGCAGTGATCCACACATACACACATTGTCTCTCACACTGTCCTGTTTTCTCATGTTTCGCAATGTACATGGTAGGGCGGGGTTTTGCACGTGTTCGGTTGGGTTGGGGGAGGTGAACGCCACCAGAATGCAATTTTTTACATTGATTTATTACTAGCAGGAATATGCATGTACAAGAAATAAAACCCAGCCGGACGTGTTCAGGGAAAAGAGGAGATCTGGTCACCCGAACTTAACGGTGCCATTCTAACTCTACACAACTTATCAACTTAAAATCATTACACACTAAATATTGCAAACAATTGTTTACGCACCCCAAGATGCATCAGACTCAAATTGAACAAACTGATTAACAACTGTGGTGGGCGTGGCCAGAAGGGGTGGCAAATACACATGTATTTGTGATACATATTTTGAGCAACAAAATTAAGCACATTGCATTTTAATTTTACAAGATCACAATGATCTTCTAATTTCTAACTACAATAAAAATAAAATACACTTAAATTATTAATTATTTTCCTAAGCCACAGAAAGCCATAGTGTAAGGATGAAAGAGCCGCAAGCTAAAATCCTTATGTTTTTTCATTGCTGGGCAAGTTTATGCCTCATTAAAATGTATGTCAAAATACTGTTCTGATGTTAATATAGTCTCTATTATTATTTTAACTTATTATTATTATTATGTTAATCTGCACTGGAAAATTGCACCTAAAAGTTAAGTTCCACAATGTCTCATTGCTACAATTATTGTAGTGTGAAAGAATTTAGAAATTAATATTGAATCTATTACACAACAATGCGATTAATCGCAATCAATAACAGCCACTCAGCACTAGTATATTTATTAAAAGAAAAACAGTTGGGTTCTGAGTTATTCATTTAATGTATTTAGAGACCTCGTAGTGAATTAAACGAGGGATTTCTACCATGGACATTTTAAAGCATGCATGTAAGTCGCTCTGGATAAGAGTAAATGTAAAATGATGCCACGAGACACATGCAGTGGATCCCTGAGAAGTGAACCCGGCCATGTGATATATTGCAGTTTCATTACAGGGAAATTCTAAACATTAACAAGCATGGAAAGTTAATGTTTTTATTGTTTCTTATCAACTGTTATAAGGTTAATATTTAGCTTTTTAACATGAGATTAAGAATAAGTATAAAAAGTGTCTCTGTATTGCAGATGTGATGCTCTCTGGAAGTTCACTTCCACTGATGATACGTTCTGACTGGTCTTGCCAGTATGGACGCCATTGCTGTGGTGGGAATTGGATGCAATTTTCCTGGAGGTGAGTGAATTTCACATTCAAACACAGCAATTGAGAGAACATTTGTGACGATTAGCAATGTTTTTTTTTTATAAATAATTTGCAGGAGAGGGACTGGACAATTTCTGGAAAGTCCTGGTTCAAGGGAAGAACTGCGCAGTAGAAATCCCAGAGGAGCGATTTGACTCTTCCTACTGGTACGATTCAGATGAAACCAAACCTGGCAAATCAAGGACTTCAAAAGCATGCCTTATTGACGGGTAAAGCATTTTATTATCAAGAATATTTAACTAATATTATATAGAAAAATAAGCTGCTTTTTACAATATTTAGCTACGCTTTAAAACTATTTCTTTTTCTATGAAACAGATTGAATGAATTTGATCAGAGGTTTTTTGGAATCACTGATGCTGAAGCAGAGCAGATGGATCCCCAGCATAAGCTCTTGCTGGAGTGTTCCTTCAGAGCCCTGGAAAATGCTGGAATGCCCATGGAAAAGGCCAGCGGGACAAGGACAGGGGTGTTCCTGGGTAATCCTACACCACCCTACCAAAGAGATTTGCAAATCTTATATGATATGTGCAAAATTCATATAAAAATCCATATGAATCCCCTTTACAGGACTTATGAACCGAGACTTTGAATCTAGTGCATCAAACCTCCACCAGAATTCTATTGATCACTTGACCGGTACTGGTGCTGTCATGAGCATAGCGGCCAATCGTATCTCCTACACCTTCAATCTCACCGGTCCCTCCTTTGCAATTGACTCTGCCTGCTCGTCCTCCCTTGTAGCGCTTCACTTGGCCTGTCAGGCCATCAGACAAGGTACGTTTTCACAGCTGGTTAAGGCATGATTACAGTGTAAAATTATGTAAATTATTTGTAGACATTAGGAAGGAACATACTGCGGGGAACATATAAAAGCATTTCCACACACACCAGATGCAACATGAACTTGGGACTAAATATCTGTGTGGTCATAAAATAGTCATGTGTTTGAAGGAAGCGCAGGGACTGGACTCTGGCCAATAGGAAAAGGTCATATGATCTGATGAGGGGACCAAAATGTTATGGGTGCATCTGAGTAAGAAAGGAATAACATCCATCATGCATACTGTACCAGATTATAATCTGATCTTGATTCAGAACAATCAGGCTTTAATTTTAAACTGCATACATTTACTTTATGCTTCCAAGTACTAAACTAAAAGGGTTAATGTGAATGTGTGATTATTAGTGATTTACTGTGTTGTACAATTTTTTCAGAACCAGTCATGAGAATCACCACTCTAGGCTTTGGTGCATGATCTGATCATGTTAATTTTTCCACTTTCAGGAGACTGTGAGATGGCTCTGTGTGGGGGTGTCTCCTGCATGTTCCATGCACCAATCTTTGTGGCTCTCAGCAAAGCCAAAATGATATCTCCTGATGGAACTAGCAAACCGTTCTCTAGCGATGCAGATGGATATGGGCGAGGAGAAGGCTGTGGAATGGTTCTTTTAAAGCCTTTAAATAAAGTAAGATTTTTATTACATTACATATGTCAGTAATCAATTGTGATTATCGTAATGTTTTTAATAAACCTATTTGTGTGCTTTATAGGCATTAGAAGACTTTGACAACATTTGGGGCATTATTAGCAAAACAGCAGTAAACCAAGATGGCCACACCATCACTCCAATGACAAAGCCTTCACAGATACAGCAGGAAGAACTTCTCAGAAGTGTGTACTCTACAGAGTCTGAGTGTAACCATGTCCAGTACATGGAGGCTCATGGGACTGGAACACCTGTTGGGGATCCTATAGAAGCAGGTAGCATCTCCAACATTATTGCTAAAGTCAGGCCTTTCGGATCAGAGCCACTGTGCATAGGCTCTGTAAAAGGTAACATTGGACACACTGAGTCCGCAGCAGGAGTGGCGGGACTCATAAAGGTTCTCCTAATGATGAAACATGAAGCCATTGTCCCGTCTCTGTTCTACTCTGAGAGTAACACTAGCATTGATGTTAAATCACTACGTCTAAAGATTCCTACTAAAGTGGAGAAATGGCCAAATGCTGGTGGTGCCACATTGGTTGCAGGCATCAATAACTTTGGCTTTGGAGGGACAAACGCTCATGCTCTTGTTACTCAACATGTACGCACACATGCTTCCTTACCAATAGTTAGGAAATCACAGGAGTATTTTGTACTTTCTGCCGCCTCTGAAAAATCTCTTACCATGATGATTGAGGATACAGCCAGTAAGCTGCTGCGTGCTGAGAGCACAGATAATTTACAAACTCTGGCGTACACGTCCACATGTAGGAGAAGCCATCTCAAACACAAGTACAAAAGAGCGTTTAGAACATCGTCACTGACTGATCTGAAACATCAGCTCACGTCCGCGTTTAATAAAAGAATTGTGCCTGCGCTGCCAGACCCCAGGTTAGTGTTGGTGTTTTGTGGTAACGGGGTCACTTACAGAGGCATGTGCAGGCAGCTGCTGAAGGAGGAGCCAGTCTTCAGAGAGAAAGTCAAAGAGGTTGAGAGGCTCTTCCAGAAATACACAAGGTTTAACATGGTGGACACCTTGGAAAATGATGCTGAGCAGAATGAGGATTTTTCCAAACCCGACATTATTCAGCCGCTCCTTTTTTGCCATTCAGGTTGCTCTTGCAGAACTTTTAAAGCATTGGGGTATTAGACCAGACACTGTTCTTGGACACTCGGTTGGAGAAGTGGCTGCAGCCCATTGCTCAGGTCTGCTGACCCTTGAGGATGCAGTGAAGGTGATCCATTACCGTAGTGCTTTGCAGAGCAGAGTTACGGGAGGTAAAATGCTGGTGGTTGGAAACATCGTGGTATCTGAGGTCTTGAAGCTTCTCCAGGCTTACACAGGGAAGGTCTGCCTAGCTGCATACAATAGTCCTCAATCCTGCACTTTATCAGGTGATGCAGATGCTATTCAAAGCTTCCACCAAAAGCTGAGCAGCTCATACAAAGGGAAGAATCTGTTTCTTCATGTCCTGGATGTTGCTGCTGCGTACCATAGCCATCTGATGGATCCAATTCTTTTAGAAATAGAAAAGAATATAGGACATCTACAGAAAAACAGCTTGGAGGTTGATTTAATCTCAACTGTGACGGGTAAGATTGCTTCTCAGGATGATTTCTGCACTGGCACATACTGGTCCAGGAATATCCGTGAACCAGTTGCATTTGAGATGGCGCTGAAGTCAGCAGCAACCCAAGACAGGAAGAACATGATCTTTGTAGAGATAGGTCCAAGAAGAGCTTTGCAGAGAAACATCCTGGAGACGTTAGGGAAGGACACTGTGGTGCTGTCCTCAGTACAGCCAGACAAGGATCATGAGACAATGCTTGATATCATCTGCAGACTCTTTGAGTGTGGGGTATCAATAGACTGGACCAAGCTTTATAACGGCTGTTATAGCCTCCCTGCAGCTCTACCAATCTACCACTTTGACAGAGTCAAGAAACCAATTCACCCTGAAAAAGCCTTGAAGGGTTTTGAAGGCTTTCGTGGCTTTCTTACTCAGATGGACAAGGACGGAACTGAATTTACTTGTGATTTGTCATCTGATTCGCTCTCATACCTGCATGAACACAAAAACAACAATGTTGCCCTCATTCCTGGTGCCTTTCATGTTGAACTCGGCCTAACATCAGTCATGGCTCATGCAAAGCCGAAAGTTCCTCTTAGCTCTCTCCAGCTCAGCATTCATTTTGAAAGACCGTTTATTTTGAACCAGAACACTTTGTCTCTGAAAGTCACCCTGGATCCAACCGAGCCTGATACAGCATTTAAAATTCATTCAAACACAGCCACTTTTGCTTCTGGACATGTTGCACATCACAAAGTAAGATTGATTGAAGAACCAAGTATTTCTCTTGATTTGGTTCTGAAGAGATGCCCTGCCGTAATGACTTCTGATGAACTCTACAGAAATCTAAGTCTGGGAGGCTTTCAGTATGGTTCAGTTTTCAGAAACACAGGAGATGTTTACTATGGGCCAGAATACAGAGAGGTTCTCTCTTTTGTTACAGTCCCAGAAGAAATACTTCCTCAGTTGCATGACTACTGCATTCACCCAGTGCTTCTCGATTATGTCATGCAACTTGTGCCAGTTACGGGTGCAAAGAACTTTCTGGCAAGACCTGGATTTCCTGTTTCAGTTGGTGGTCTGACTGTGTTTGACTCCTTAGAGGAGGAAATGGCGATTTACCTGAAATCCACTAATATGGGAACTGACCACATTGAGGTCTTTGGCTGTTTCACAAACAAAGCTGGAAGAGTTTTAGCTGAAATCAAGAATGTGGTTATTAAATATACAGGAAGTCTTGACCAAATACTGGAGGAGTACTTTTATCATAATGAGTTCAACGTCATCTCAGAAAGCATCACATCTGTTGCTGCCCAGACAGCCTTAGTCTTCTCTGACCAGACTGGGGTTTGCAAGGCCCTGCAGCAGCACCTGAACCCGGCATCTCGCTACATCTCCTTCACACATGCCAAAGATCTCATGTGCCATGGATTTCAAGGACTGTTGTCCAGACTGAACATTCCGGATGTGAAGAAACATTTCCAGGAAATTTTATTTGTCTGGGGTGACGCGGATCTAACCATGAATAAAGTGGATGACATCTTGGACAATGTGACAAGGACCTGTGAGATGTTTCGACAGATAGTTGTAGAACTGAAAGCGATTAATTTCCCCAAATCTATCAGAACAGTAACCTACCGTAGTGCAGATGACACCGTTGACCACATCAGTTCTGGGTTTGTGTTGTCAGGAATGACAAGGGCATGTGCAGCTGAAATATCCCATCTCTCCTTTCAATTGATCGACATTGGCTCTGTATCGACTGAGGATATTAGAGCCCTAGCAAACATTCTTAGCTCGTATCCCTGCAGGAAATACCCAGAACTTGTGGTGAATAATGGCCAGATTCAGAGCCCTTCTATTGTTCGCACACCAGTTCTGGTCAACAGTAGCACAGTGAGAAGTGTTCAGACTTCACAGGTTGAAAATTTCATCTTGCAGACTGCAGACCCTTACAAGATGACCAGCTTGTCTGCCTATTGTGACCATGAGAAGTTGCTTGTTCCTGACAAAAGCGTGGAAGTTCAGCTAGGAAAAATATGCGTCCATTCCTCAGACTACTTTCCTGTCAGTGTGTCTGACCTGAATTTCGGCCAGACGATGTACTGGAACGAACACACCAACCAGAACCACAAGCTTGTTGCTCTGGACTTCAGTGGTACGGTCACTGCCCTGGGGAAGGACGTGAGAAACCTGAAAGTGGGAGACCACATTGCTTCTTGTTACCCTGTAGCTGCTTCTTCTAAAGTTATCATTCCTGCAGCCGCTTGCTACAAAACAAAAAGGCTTCCGTACCTGAGGGACATTCCCTGTGTGTCATATTATGCACTTTCTTGGACAATTTTACAGGATAGTCTTCCAAAGGTCAAACAGCAGCAAAGGTTGTGCATCTTGTCCTCTGTCCCAGATTCAGGCTTGCTCAAGGTCTTGATGTTAACTGCAAATAAGTCTGGCTGGAATGCTGTTACCATCACTGACATACGTGGGACCCTCCAGAATGGACACAAAGCTGATGCTTTAGTTCTCCTGCCACCATTTGACCAACATGCTTTTAATGAAGCCTGCCAAGTCCCTGGTATCCTACATATTGTTGCTGTGTGTGAAAGGACATCATCCTTTGATTCACAACTTCTCAGGGCTGGAAATGATCGTGTCCGCATCCAGACTATTCCCATGTCCAGTGTTCCAGAAAAGGGATCACTAAGAGCACACAAGCCACAACTTTACAAATGGCTAAAGTCAATGCATCTTGACAGAAAAGCAGTAGGTCTGCCAAATGCTACATTTCAAAGGGGGGCTGGTGAAAGCATACATCTCTTGCCTGTGGGGGACTCCCAGTCATACTTTAGTAGTAGGACCCTTCACGTTGTGGTGCTGAAGAAGGACGACACTACGGGTGCCCAGTCAGATATCCCCTTGTCGTCCAAAGCGAAGAGTCTCTTTCAGAAGAATTCTGTGTACATTGTGTCAGGAGGGCTCACTGGGCTGGGCTTTGAGACAGTGAAGTTCATTGCTTACAGGGGGGGAAGCCACATTGTCATCCTTTCTAGGAGGAGCCCGAGCCCTGAGATGCAAAAAGAGATCTTGACTATAGAGAATCAAAGTGGGACTGTGGTTTCATCTTTGCAGTGTGACGTTTCAGATCCTCAACAGGTAGCACATGTCATGACAGTCGTTGGACAAAAGTTTCCCACTTGTTCAGTCAAGGGAGTCTTCCACAGTGCAGTGGTCCTTCATGATGGGCTGGTTGACGTTCTTGATAAGTCTCTGTATGAGAAGGTCCTGAAGCCAAAGGTGAATGGGGTTCTGAATCTGCACCATGCCACAATGCACTGTAGTTTAGACTACTTTGTGTGCTATTCTTCCATCTCCGCTTTTCTTGGAAATGCTTCTCAAACCAACTATGCTGCAGCCAACACCTTTTTGGACACATTCTGTCATTACAGAAGAAATCTTGGACTTCCTGCACAGTCCATCAACTGGGGTGCCTTAAATCTGGGCCTCCTGCTGAATAAAGAACATTTTCAGAAGTTTCTTGAGGCCCGAGGCATGCCAGTCATGGAAGTGTATGAAATTCACAGATCCCTAGAGGAGTGTCTTCTCCTGAACAAACCCCAGCAAGTTATTTGTAAGTTTAACTTTGCACAAATGAGTCACAATGTTCTTTCTCAAAACTCATCACTCACTATGCGCTTGTCTAACATTATTGTGGAGGGACTCATGAAGTCCAAATTCACTGATCAGATGGTCAAACCAACCGAGTCTCAGTTGACCACACCCCCTGAATACCTCAGGTCAGTGCTCAGCGAGCTTCTGAACATTGAAAGCGATGATCTGAATGAGGACACGTCCCTTACATCTCTGGGAATTGACTCCATGTTAGCAATGACTCTGCAAAACGTCATTTTCCAAGGGAGGGGTGTGAACATACCCCTTGTCAACCTGCTGGATCCCAACAGCACACTGTCGACTTTGGTGGCATTTTTAGGGAAATCAGTCAATGACGACAGTTACAGCAGTGATGAAATGTTTACCCGGTTTTAATTGTTTTAAAGTTTATGAAATGCTTTGCAGTTCCTTGGTGGTAGTAGCCTAGCCTATGAACCAGAAGACCCAGGTTCAAATCCCACTTACTACCATTGTGTTCCTGAGCAAGACACTTAACCCTGAGTGTCTCCAGGGGGGGGGGGGACTGTCCCTGTAACTACTGATTGTAAGTCACTCTGGATAAATGCTGTAAATGTAAATGTAAAGCCTTGAAATTTCATTGAATGAACCATGTACCAGTTCATTCTAATGTTGCTGGTGTTCTTTTTTTTTATATGGATGGTACAAAAGATGCTAAACTATTAATTAAATGAAAATGTGCCTTTAACTGATATTTAGTAATGAACATATTTCCTGTAATTGTAAATATTTTGTATATTTAACCTTTTTTTAACCCTCCATATATTAATATTTGAAGGTTTGAAAATATGAATGATTTAGAAACACTTAAGAAAGGTTCTATTTAACGGACAATTTATTTCTGTCATTGTTAAATGGTCTATTGATTCACAAGATGATGATTGCAATTTTCGGCTCATTTGCAGTGTCCTGATGGCATATTATAATTTTTGTTAGCATACTCATAAAAAATTTAATCTGATCATTCAAACCCTATAGTCTGCACCAAGTATGTTTATTACATTGCACCAAACATACCAAAACTCATTCATCACCCTACTTTTTGTGACCATAAGGTCACATCGGCAAGCTGACGGGGGAAGGAAGCACAGAGACGGGCCATTCTGGGAACAGGATTTATTAATGATAAATAAACAATGGCACGAAAACAGGGAAAAGGGGGAGAACTTAAACCGATTGCCAGAACTCAAAACACTTTACACCGAACAGTTGCAGGGTCCACTAAAGAGTTCACGAAAATGTTGGAGCCGCAGATGGGCGGAACCACAGCGCCTTATAACAGCGCCCTGATTGGGCACAGGTGAGTCCCCAGGTGCAGCCAACCCTGACAGAGCCCCCCTCCCAGGCCTCGTCCTCTCGCGGCACGTCCCTGCTGGCAGCGCAACCAGCTTCTCTTCCTGCATCAGGGAGGCAGTCCTGGAACCTCCGGCGAGCGTTCACTGCACCCAAGGCTGATGCCTTCTGGGCACGTGCAGCCCCTCCCGCTTTGGGGGAGCACCCCCCCTGGACATGTCCACTTCATCCCAGACTGGTGCAGTCGGGTCAGGAGCTTCCTCCCTGGGGTTTGGCTCTGCTGCTGGGTCGCCATCTGGTGGACATAAAGAGGGGAAGTGGGGGCAACATACGGACCACACACACACACACAGACAGGCAGACAGAAGAGAGGGTCATCTGGCTCCCTCTCTGGGCTCTCCGGGACTTCCCAAGCTGGCACAGCCAGAATCACGGAGGCATGACCCTCTCACCGCCTGCCAGTGCTGAGTTTTCTTGCACAGGATCCTGACTAGCGCTGGGTGTGGTTGTGGGGCAGGGTTCCGCCTCTCCAGCTCCAGCTCTGGCTCAGGCTGATCGAACTCCGCCCTCAGTCTCTCCAGGAAGTCCTGGCATCGTGGATATTTCCCCAAGGGGGCTGGGGGCGTGGCTAGAGATGGTGGAGGGTGTTTGACGTGGATGGTGATGGATGTCCTTTACAGCAGGCAGGGGCGCTGGTGCTGCACTGTCGTTCTGCTGGGAAACGTCCGGGCAGAGGGAAGGCATGTCCGTGACCGGAGCTGGAGAGGCGGATTCCTCGCCAGGCAGTCCCAGCAGCACAGTTGCTGGTTGGCGACTTCCCGTCACCCTCTTCCACCAGCTTACTCCCGTGACGCCATCTTCCTCCTCGCTGTTCTCACTACACCCAAAATAACATGGGTCCCCAGAGACCTCACGACGATCCTGGACGGGCGCGATGGGCGGAGCCATCCCAGCACCGACCAGCCAACTTGCGTCGTCATCGTTCTCGTCGTCGTCCATGTCTCCCTCGTCTTCAGCCATCCCGACCCTGACCAGCAATTCACGTCATCATTGCTCTCATCGTCATCCATGTCCTCCCATCAGCAGTCCTGTGCAGGGCTGCAACTATCAAATATTGTAGTCGATTATTCTGTAGATTTTTTCCTTGATTTATCGATTAATTGGATAACTCATACAACAATTTGTTTAAAAAACAAAAACAAATGAAACGGGGTCGGAGCAGTCACGACAGCAGTCGACCTCCCCGGCGCCATCTTGGGTAAATCTATATGCTAATGAATGTAGATTTGTTCATCTGTTGCATTTATTATTACTACCTCATGTATAGGGAAGGTGTGTTTTGAGATGTAACTTATCAGTGTGTGTGTGTGTGTGTGTGTGTGTGTGGCGTGCGCGGGAGAATTACATGAGCGAGAGCTTTGTATTTGCTCTCTTGCTACTTATCATGCCTCATCACTATCGACTCAACACAGGCTACAATAATTACAAATAATTTACGTTCTAAGAAGTTAGCAATCATAAAAATATGATACTATGTAGAAGCTCCGAGTTTGCTTGGAGAACTGCAGTTCACGTGAGGATGTTTTCGGTTCAGGTTGCTGTAGTATTGATTAAGTACTTTTATGGTAAGCCAGGTCTGTTTTACAGTGTATACACTGCACTACGTTGTCCACCTTACGCAGCGTAAAATGGTCACACACTTTAGACATTTTATGCCTTTTACGCACACCAGTATCTTCATTTTCCGGCATCTTTGAAATGTGCTTCAGGTAAAACAAGTGCACCTGGCTGCAACTGGTGTGGAGCTCCGCAATAAGCAGAAACGCATCACCTCCGCAGTAGGCGGAAACACGTATATGATTTTGGTGAATTAAACGAAGCCTCGAGGCAAAGAATTTCCCTCGAACCTTTTTTGTAATTTGAATAATAGTTTCATCCCGTGGGTCGTCCACCCTGCTTACCCCCTCGTGCCAAGGCGCGATCTGCTCCCACGGGCAGTACCCCGGCCATTCCAGCTAGAGCCGACCCCTCTCCCCACCAGAGGAACGCTTCCGTTTCTGCTTCCAGGTTTTGCGCGTCCAGGGGTCTACATCATAACCCGGCGCTGCTTGATACGGCTCGACCTCCGTATTGCCGGGAAGAAATCGCTCTGGCAGTAGATGGGCATCGTATCCCGGTCCTGGCACATCTCGCTGCGGATCTCCCCGACCCCCTGGGCGACCATTCAGTGCTCCCCACTGGCACCCAGACTCACCCCGACTGGCTGATTTCTTCCTGGTGCTCCTCTGCTTTAGTCCTCTGCACTTTTGGCTAGGGCTCCGACATTCTGTCAGGTCGGAGAGCTGACGGGGGAAGGAAGCACAGAGACAGGCCATTCTGGGAACAAGGATTTATTAACGATAAATTAACAACGGCACGATGGCCGAAAACAGGAAAAAAGGGGAGATCTTAAACCGATTGCCAGAACTCAAAACACTTTACACATAACAGTTGCAGGGTCCAGTAAAGAGTTCACGAAAATGTCGGAGCCGCAGATGGGCGGAACAACAGCGCCCTGATTGGGCACAGGTGAGTCTCCAGGTGCAGTCATCCCTGACACATAAGTTATTCTACTTCAGGGTTATTTCGGTCATTAATCACCTGGAAAAGTCATTTTCAGACCTTGAAAAGTTTTAGAATATGAAATAATCATATAAAGCTCTGAAAATAACTGAAATTGGATTGACACATATATTGACACATATTGACATGCAATATGAAGTACATAGTTCCCGTAACTACAACTAAAGGTTCAAAACTCATAAATATTTGCCATAGAGTAAATGAAAAGTCATGGAAATTCTTTTCTAAAAATGTGTAAGAACCCTCCTACTTAAACTTCTTATCACTGACATAAAGGGAAGGTGGGCGGGCGCCTTGTGTAATCGAGCATTGAGATTTTTTATAAACTCACCAATTGGCTTCAACTTTTAGGATTATAGAGCAGCCAGTGGTTCTGTTTGGCATACATCTTACAAGTGATGAATGTCTCCAATAAAAGCAGGTCAGAGATGCGGTGTGCTGTGATGACCAGGATGGCCAGAGGAGGGGCACGGGTGCACGCCAATTGTAAAATATTGAAATATTAAAAAAGTGACATGAAATGGGCAAGTTCACCTGGGGTTCACCTATCCATATGCCTGCTGAAGCTCTGTGGCATCTTTCTTGGAAAGGTCTCATTTTTGGAACGATGAAAACTGCACGTTCCACCATCGTCATCACACGTGCCTATATGTGTGTGACATATGGAGGGGACATCAAACTGGTTCCATAGATTTTTTTCCTGGGGGGTCCAGCTGTGAAACCCTGGTTCCAGGAATGTGTCCCCAATAAAGTGACCAGTTACTGCAGCCAGAAGAAAGTGAAATATTTATTAAACTCTTGAAAGTCAGATGTGATATTTCATGGCGACATTTATAATTAATCTACTTAATGAATATTCTCATTTGAATGAAATATACGTACTTGTTTAATTAAACCTGCTTAAATTGACATTTAAAGTTGATATTGCTTACATTTGGTTTATTGATTATCGCCATTTCCCAACACATTGTGCTTTTTACACTTGTAGTCCAGAAGAGGGCAACAACAGATCAGAATTTCTGAGGTGGGGGATTCATCGAGTTTATAGAGTATTACAATTGTACAGTCCATTTCTATGTCATTACCATTTCATTTCTATTACATGCTGGATACATTTACACAAAGTGTTGTATGAATTTTATAAAAGTAAGCGCGCAGTTGTGAACAGTTGATATTAATTCTGGTCCCTCGGAGACAAATTAGGGGCGAAGCAGGACGACATGCCAAAAACCCCGCTTGTGGGACAATGATGTCCCCGTTAATTATGTGGGTGACAGGCTGCGTAGTTATGAACAGGCTGCTGAACTCGTTCCCAGGAAAAATCATTCCCAGGATCTCGACATGCCTCACGCACCCAGACGTGAGTCTTTATATCTGCACTTCTTCTTATTGCAAACTTCGTTTATTTTACTGCCTCAGAGATGAACGTGTTCGTCGTGCATAATCTGCATTCATTTGATGCCTGGTGCTCCCTCATTAAGGGAAATTGTACACTGAAAAATGAATTCAACTTCATATTTTAATGTTTCCGACACAACGCATCACAGGTAAAGAAAAGAATTCGATCTGGTAGGAATCAGGTTGCTTTATTAACTTATTAGGACCTAGAAGAAGGATGAAGTGTGGTTAAAGGGCACTTTTGAAGGCTTCCTTGGGTGGTCGCACTTGCGCAAGTGCGTCAGGAGAAGTTTAGTTCGAGCTCCGGGCGTCGTGCTGCGCGCAACTTTCACCCTTTTGTCCTGCTTTTTCCTCCGGACATGGCCGGCTGCACCACAGACTGCGTGGAGAAGCCCATCTCGGTCGGATTCCGCAGGTTCGGCCGCCTGGTGGGCAGGAACCCCTGGTGGTTCTTCATCAGCCCGCTCCTCGTCTCCGCGGTGCTCGGCAGCGGCTTCTACCTCCTCGCCGAGCGCGAAGCCAACGACATCGAGGACCAGTTCACAGAACACGATTAATAATCAAAGCACGGCTTTGTACTGTCCGCAGGTCACCCATTCGACCTCGCTGTCAAGGCAGGTGGAGTTCGAGGCCAACACCAAGGATGTCATTCCCTTGTTCTCCATCACCTACGTCATTGCCATCGCATTTTCCATCCTCTCCTGCCTAAGGTGTGACTGCACTGCGAACATTTACATTTACGGCATTTATCAGACGCCCTTATCCAGAGCGACTTACAATCAGTAGTTACAGGGACAGTCCCCCCCTGGAGCAATTTAGGGTTAAGTGTCTTGCTCAGGGACACCATGGTAATAAGTGGGATTTGAACCCGGGTCTTCTGGTTCATAGGCGAGTGTGTTACCCAATAGGCTACTAACACCCTACATTCACTCATGCTGAATCGGGGCTCAATTCTCGTCCATTCAGAAACCTTTTGAAATGAATATTAAATATAACACAATCACACAATGACATTTTAAAAAGAAATTTGTATTTGCATACATTTCTACGGCTTGGCTTGCCAGGTTTGACTGTGTGAGAAACAAGGTGTGGGTGGCCACTTTCGGGGTGCTCTCTGCTGGCCTGGCCGTGTTGTCCTCGTTTGGGATGATGCTTCATATCGGCGTTCCTTTCGTCATGACTGTTGCAAACTCACCCTTCTTGATATTGGGTAAGATCTTCTGATCATCACAAAGCTTCACACCATCATTAAAAACCGAAACGCCACAGGAAATCCCTTCTACTTGTGAGTCCGAGCAACTCCTCTTTTTGAAGTATTTATGTCATCAGGTTAAATATTACATTTCATTACGCATCAGTAGGCGATTCATAACCACAATCAGTTATTACATCTGCTTTTGTTATAGTTAGTAGATACTCTGTAAATATAAGTTATGTAGATTAAGACAATAAAATGTAGTAATATTAGTAAAGTAGTAATAGTAGTAAAAAGATAGTAGTAATAACTATCACAACTATAACTAATAATAAAAATTTTATGTATAACATTACTACTGTCTTCCTCTTATTGTACTGAACATGTTTATGAAAAAATAATATCTTCTCATCTCATCTTAAAACTTAATGGGCAGTTCATTATCATCAGTGCAAGCAAATATATATCTAGTACATTAAATTTAAAGTTTTAAAAAAATAAAATCATCTTGTTTTTTCTCCTCGAGGCATTGGAGTGGACGACATGTTCATCCTCATATCTTGCTGGCAAAACACGAACGTCCACGACCGCGTGGAGAATCGCTTGGCGGACACGTACAGGGAGGCGGCCATCTCCATCACCATCACCACGCTGACCGACGTCCTCGCCTTCTACATCGGCCTGATGACGCCGTTCCGCTCGGTGCAGTCCTTCTGCCTCTACACCAGCACGTCCATCCTCTTCTGCTACCTCTACAGCATCACCTTCTTCGGGGCGTTCCTGGTGCTGAACGGCCGGCGGGAGAACAAGAACAAACACTGGCTGACCTGCAAAGAGGTGCCGGAGGATTGCCCGGTTGGCCAGTCCAAATGGTACGACCTGTGCTGCGTGGGCGGGGCTTATGACCCCCACACGGGCAACGAGGAGGTTCAGCCCATGAACCACTTCTTTAAAAAGTACTATGGGCCTTTCCTGACCAAGCCGTGGACCAAGGTGTGCGTGATTCTACTCTACAGTATGTATTTGTGCACCAGCATCTATGGATGCTTCCAGATCAAGGAGGGAATTGACCTGCGCAATCTGGCAGCTGATGACTCCTACGTGGTCAAGTATTACGATGAAGAAAAGGCCTACTTTTCTGAGTACGGTCCAAATATCATGGTGATCGTACGAGGGGAGTTTCCATACTGGGATGAGAAGAACATGGCGGATCTTGAGAGCTGCGTGGACGATTTCAAAAATCTGTCCTTCATTGAGAAGGACATCTTCACCTCCTGGCTGAAATCCTACAAGTACTACGGGCATCACACGAAACTGAATCTGAGCACGGAGAACGTGTTCAAGAAAAACCTGGGCTCCTTCTTGAGGTTCTACACAGACTTCAAGCAAGACGTGAACTTTACGAACAACTCCATTCACGCGTCTCGCTTCTTCATTCAGACCGTCAACATCTCCACGGCGATCGATGAAATGAACATGTTGAACAAACTCCGAGACACGGCCAGGAACTGCCCAGTGCCTCTGCTGGTCTATCACCCAGCGTTCATCTACCACGACCAGTATGCAGTCATAGTCAGCAACACCATCCAGAACATTGCTGTCACAACGGCCGTCATGCTGCTCATCTCCCTCCTGCTGATCCCCAACCCGCTCTGCTCCCTCTGGGTGACCTTCTCCATCGCCTCCGTCATTGTGGGGGTCACGGGGTTCATGGCCCTGTGGGACGTGAATCTGGACACAATATCCATGATTATCTTGGTGGTCTGCATAGGCTTCTCCGTGGACTTCTCTGCTCACATCTCATACGCATTCGTGTCAAACAAGAAGCCGAGTGCCAACGAGAAAGCCGTGGAGGCGCTTTTCAACCTCGGCTACCCCATATTACAAGGCGCTGTGTCCACTATCCTGGGCGTGGTGGTGCTGTCCGCCTCCAAAAACTACATCTTCAGAACTTTCTTCAAGATCATGTTCCTCGTCATCTTTTTCGGGCTCTTCCACGGAATTACCTTCATCCCCGTGTTCCTCACCTTCTTTGACATCTGCAGTGGCATGAACGGGAAGCCCAGACAGCAGGACAAGCACGTCCTGGAGGACCGCGCCCTGGGGAACTGCCAATCAGCAAACAGCGGCAAAGAGGGGATGCTGAAGGACGACGAGGCGAAGGAGAAACAGATCTACGACAACCACACCTTCCTGCCAGACAACAACCACGTGTCTCCGGCCCAGCCCCGCCTCGGCATCTGGGCCCTCGCCGTCGGTAACCAGCGCGGCCACGGCCACCAGGTGTGCATGGCCAGCACCGTGCCCATGTTCACCATCGACACCCACACCTTTGACCTCCACATGTACCCGGGCTCCCCGCTGAAGTCGTGGGAAACGCAGCGCACCTGAACTGAAGTAAGTACTTGAGCGTTCTCCCGCTGCGCCGCGACTACCTGCGGCACATTTCAAGCCTCCTTGTGTGTATATATGTGTATAGTCAGCTGCCAGGGTGCTCCAGCCAGCTCCTTTGTGAACTGCCTGCTTGGTCCGGCCACGACAAAGAGCTGTTCAAAGCACTCCAACTTGGCTGGCACCGAGGGAAAAAAATAATCCTAGCTTTTCCCCTAGATTTCCACTTCTGGTTGTACCCTGTGCATATGCAATGGTGACATTGTAAACGTGTGTAAAAAAGCATCATTTTATTCACCTTGCTTGTTTATGTAGGTGTTTGCTACTAATTTTCCATTCTACTGGTTTTATGAACATTATCATCAATATGTGTTTTTTTTCTTTCCTTGACCAAAATAATACTGGACTGTAATGCCCTAAATAACGAATGACACAGAATAAATTATAATTATAATGTCTATAATGATCTGGTGTCTTTGAACACATTATTTCCCCGCAAATTCATCAAGTAGAATTGGTTGCCAGAATTGGTCTGGATGTAAAATATATTTTATGAAAATGTTGTCACTCAACTACATGCAATATGATTCTTCAAATCTTGCTGGGTTTTAATCTGGTTAAATGCTTTGCATATTTGCTTAGGTAATCAGAGGGATTTTGGTGCTTGGCAGGATGTGAGGGGAAGCTGCATAGTAATTTGAACCTGTGACATGCAACATTTGCAACCTTTCGTTTTTAATTGCAGATTGAATTTTATTTTACAATGCAGGCATAAAATATAGTCCATGTCTGGCTTACATCATCATTAATTAAGACAGCATAAAAAATACAGGCTTTGGAAACAGTAGAGCAATGGATCTTTTTTTTAGCACACATGGTTTAGCAACTGTTATTTTACAAAAAGAAAAATATATAAATGCAACATACATGCAAATATTCAGTGTCTTCTTTAAATGCGATTCCAAAAATTATTACAGATATCTTCTCACCATCTTTGGTGATTATGTGGTCCATGTTTTTTTTCCAGATGTTGGTGCCAGCATGTATTTCCCATATATTTATGATCAAGGTAAATCTAAAGCAATGCTAAAATAATCTGATTCTGCTAATGTCATTTAAAGTAAAAAGAGAACCAACTCAGCGGACATGAAGAAGATCCAAATCGTTCCATGGATAGAATGAAAATGACTACACTACTGCATACCCTTCAGGCTCATCGTTGCCATTTTGCTTTAGAATCTGAACTAAAGTTGACACGGTAGTGGTGGGGTCCAGTAATTTTACAAGAGGAACATTCACATTCCTGTCCTGGAAAATGCGGTTCTGTATGGTCATGGAAGACATGGAATCCATTCCTATTGCATTGAGAGCAGTATTGTCACCAAGCTCGTCAATTTCAACGTTGCTCGTTTCACTGAGCAACCTCCTGACATATTTATCCACCGAGCACAGATGATGTGTCCCAGGCTCGGCCACATTCATGTTCTTCAGCTCTTTCTCTACAAGTGGCCATAGCCGAGCTCGGAGGGATTTGTTTTGGGACAGTACGTGTTTTTTCAGGTTCAGGTAGTTAAACCTGCACACAACCTGTTGTGTGTTGTTTGTCAAAAGACACTTTTCCAGGGCCTCATGGATCTCAGACACCTCCAGGGTCATTAAGCCTTTGGTCTCCAGAAACCTTTGAAAATTGGCTTTGTTCAAAAGGAGGCCAAGATTCAAGGGACCCCAGTTTATGGATTGCCCAGCAAGTCCAAGGTTCCGGCGATAGTGACAGAACGTGTCAAGGAAAGAGTTTGCTGCGGCATAGTTTGCTTGAGAGGCATTTCCAATGAAGGAGGAAATAGAGGAGTAGCACACAAAATATTCAAGTTTGCTCTGCAGTGTTGCGTAGTGCAGGTTCAGCACGCCACAGATTTTTGGTCTGAGAACTTTTTCAAACAGTGTCCTGTCAAGGGTCTCTATCAAGCCGTCATGCAGGACAGCCGCACTGTGAAAAACTCCTCTGACTGGCCAAGATGGAAACTTCTGTTCAATGGCGGTGATGGCCTTCACCACATGGTCTGACAAGGAAACGTCACACTGGAGCGTCATCACCGATATGCCATATCTCCTCTCAAGTGTGGCCAACTCCTGTTGCACCTCTGTAGAGGGAACACTTCTGCACAGTGAAGCAATGCATTGTCCCCCCCGCTGAGCAATAAACTTGACGGTTTCCAGCCCCAAACCAGAGAGCCCTCCTGTCACAATGTACACGCTGTTCTTTGAGAACAGCCGTTTAGGTTGTGGGAGAATGGAGATGCCAGATGCTCCTCTCTGACCAGAGCAGTCATTTGCCAGCACAATGAGGGAGACTTTCGCTCCATTAAAGTAGGACTCATAAGCTGTGGTTGGCTTACCAGTTTTGTCCAAGACATCGTTTTGGAAGGTATCACACTGAATACTTAAAACACTCTTTCCAAGACGAAGGCTCTTCAGCCATTGGGATACATGTACTGTCTGCTTCTGAAGATTGGCTTTTTGTAAGACTCTTGACACTGACAGACTATGGATGCATACAGAGTCATTGCCTTGATAGACCGCATTTGACAAAAATGAGGGGAACCTTTGGTCACAAATAAGAACAACACGCTTAACTGCAGCTTTCCTGGTTGCAGTGATCACCAAGGACTCATCAAAAGGAGGCAACACAATAAGCACAGGACAGTTTTTGGCACTTTGGAGAAGATCCTTAGTCTGTGTTTGAACATTAGCCTTCCATCCCAATTTTGTTGCAAGAAGAACCAGCAACCTTGCCAGACAAGATTTGGCAACGCTTGAGAAGATTATAATGTTTTGCTGTGGTTTTACTTGATCTAATATGCACTGGAAGATTTCCCATGCCAGCACAAAGTAAGAAACACAGGGCAATTCGCTCAAAAATGGAAGCCTCTTTGTTTTGTAGCACACAGAGTCTGGAATCACAACTTTGGAGGAAGCAGCTACAGGGTAACAGGAAGCAATGTGATCCCCCACATTTAGATTCCTGACATTCCTCCCTATGGCAGTGATTGTACCACTGAAGTCCAGAGCCAGAAGTTTGTGGTCCTGGTTGGTGTGTTTGTTCCAGTACATCGTCTGGCCAAAATTCAGGTCTGCCACACTGACTGGAAAGTAGTCTGAGGAATGGACACATAATTTGTTGAGCTGAACCTCCACATGCTTCTCAGCCATGTTACCTACTTCGTCATTAGTGGGAGCAGCAGATAGGTTGGTCATCCTGTAAGGGTCAGCAGTGTGAAGCAAAAAATGTTGTGGGAGAAGAGAATGGCTATTTCTCTTGGTGTTGTCCACTGAATGGCAGTGAGCTATAGAAGTCATGTGAACTTGACCTTTGTTTATCAGGATCTCAGGGTACAGTGTACTGGAGCTGATCACACAAGATAACGCTTGTATGTCCTCACTTGACACAGATGCAAGGTCAATTAACTGGAAGGAGATGCTGGTCATCTCTGCGGCACATGCCCTGGTCATACCAGACAGCACAAAGCCAGGGCTGATGTGGTCAGCTGAACTTCCAGATGACCTGTAGGTAATGACGCGGACTGTGAACGAGCCATGCCTCAAGCTCAGGAGTACTTTACGATAAAGCTCGCAGTAGTCAACCAGGTGCTGCAGAATGGAGTCCGTTTTCATTTGACTGAGGTTCTGAATTCCCAAGATGAATAGAACCTCTCCAATGTCCATGTCAGAAGTGTTCTGAGGAGCTTCAAAGTGCCCTGTGCTCACAAAACAAGATGTAGGATGGAGATATGGCTTCATTGCGTTGGCTACGCCCATTGTGTCTGCAAAAACCAATGCTTTGGGTTTACTGGAGACTCTGACATCTTCGCTTATGGTCACAACCTCATTGTGAAAGAAAAGTGACTCAGCAACCTGAGACCTTTCCTTTACAAATGAGATCCTTACATGCTTCAGTTCAACTAAAACATTGCCACCATGGCCTGCAAAACAGCCACACACCTCAAAATACTGAGATGTCTCCTGAGTCACCCGCAGATATATCACCATCTCTTCCTGTACAGGCCCGGAGACCACCACACTACCCAGTGAGGACGGAAAAACAGATTTTGCACAGCTGCCGTCGACTGCCACAACTGCTGTCAACTGCAGAAAGTAGTCTAAAACTACAGGGTGAAGGTAATAATCCTGCAGGTGCTCTAGCAGTTCATGTGGGACTCGGACTGTCACCATGGCCTCTCTGAATTCGTCCCCATAGTAAACTTCACCCAGCTGTCGGAAGACGGGCCCATAATCGAATCCAGCCCGAGAAAGGGAAGCGTAAACCATCTCTCCCGGTATGACTGACGAGCATCTCCGTGAGAGGACATCCAGGCAAATGCTCTTCTCCTCCAGCACTGCCTGTCCACCTGTGTACAAAATGGTTCCTGAGGCATAGGCTGCTGAGGAAGACGCCACCCGAAAAAGGGACTTATTGCCACATGGCTCAAGCGAAACTCTCAACTCAGGTGCATCCTTACTGAGAACAAGAACATTCTGGAAAGTTACACTCACTTGTACAGAGTGCAGAGGCATCTTTAGTTTTGCTCTTGACATGGCTGAGGCGAAGGCGAGCTCAACATAAAGAGCCCCGGGTACGATCACAACACCGTGATTTTTATGCTCCCAGAGGTAGGGTGCACTTCTTGGCGATAGACTGCACTTGTGCTCTTTCCTGTTTTGTTTTGTCGGAGTTATCAAAGGATGGGAAGAATTACACAACACTTCATTTCCTTGCCTTATTGTCTCAAAACAGACCTCCTTCTTGAGACTATCAAACTGATACCTCGGGATCTCGGTTGGTGGGGCTTCAAAACCTGCATAAAATTTGCTCCATTCAACTTGAAAGCCCAGCTCAAAGAGTTTAGCCAAAGCGTTGAGCATCGTCTCATGATCCGTGTCTGGCTGTACTGAGGGAATCGCCATGGTTTCGTCCCCCAAAATCTCTGTGATGTTCCTCTGCAATGCCCTTCTAGGACTTATCTCTACAAAAATCACACGTTTCCTCTCTTGGGAAGCAGATTTCACTGCTTGCTCAAACACTACGGACTCGCGGATGTTCCTTGCCCAGTAGTCTCCTGTAGTGAAATCCCCCGAAGACCTTGATTTACCTGTGACAGTTGAATAAAGATCACACTCCATTTCACCAACAGCTAGACATCCTATACTGTCCTTGATTTGATTTAATATGGGATCCATCATTTGGCTATGATATGCTGCTGGGACATCCAAGACATGGAGGAAAAGGTTTTTAGAGACTAGCGAGGTTTTTAACTTTTTGTGTAAACTGTCCATCGCCTCAGCATCACCTGATAAGACACAAGACACAGGACTGTTTAAAGCAGCCAGGCAGACCTTCCCTGTGTAAGCCTGGAGAAGCTCCAAGACCTCAGATACCAGAACGTTTCCAACCACCAGCATTTTACCTCCAGTAACTCGGCTCTGCAAAACACTACGGTAATGGATCACCTTCACTGCATCCTCAAGGGTAAGTAGACCTGAGAAATGGGCAGCAGCCACTTCTCCAACTGAGTGTCCAAGAACAGCGTCTGGTTTAATACCCCAGTGCTTAAAGAGGTTGGCAATGGCAACCTGAATGGCAAAAAGGAGCGGCTGAATGACATCAGGCTTTGAAAAATCATCATTGTCATAATCATCCGTTATCTTTCGGGAAATGCTTGATGACCTGTACTTTTGGAACAGGCTCTCCACCTCCCTCACCTTTTGTCTGAAAATAGGCTCTTCCTTCATGAGTTGCCTGCACATCCCTCTGTAGGTCACACCATTTCCACAAAACACAAAGACTAACTTTAATTCAGACTTGGACAGGATAGTCTTCTTGCTCAGGCTGGATTTTAGTTGGGCTTCCAAGTCAGAGACAGAAGAAGTCACACAGGCCTTCCTGAATTTGTGTTTGCCGTGGGTTCTCCTACATGCTGATGTATATGCAAGCGTTTGCAGATCCACTTGTTTGTCTGTCTGGAGGCATTTGATGGTGTCGCTGATGCATACTGAAAGGGACTTCTCTGAAGCTGCAGAGAGAACAAATATCATTCTTGATTTGGTCAACCTGGAATCTGGAGTGGACTGCTTGTATTCTCTTATAACAGCATGGGCATTGGTGCCACCAAAACCAAAGTTATTGACACCCGCAATCCTTTCAGTGTGGCACGTTTTCTTCCAATCCTCTGCTTTCATGGGAATTCTTAAATTTAGTACCTTCACATCAATACTAGCATTGTCTTCAGAGTAGAACAGAGACGGGACAATGGCTTCGTGTTTCATCATTAGGAGAACCTTTATGAGTCCCGCCACTCCTGCTGCGGACTCAGTGTGTCCAATGTTACCTTTTACAGAGCCTATGCACAGTGGTTCTGATCTTAAAGGCCTGACTTTAGCAATAACGTTGGAGATGCTACCTGCTTCTACAGGATCCCCAACTGGTGTTCCAGTCCCATGAGCCTCTATGTACTGGACGTGGCTACAGTCGCTGTCTTTTGAGTAGATTCCTCTGAGCAACTCCTCCTGCTGGACCTGAGAGGGCTTGGTGATTGGAGTGACCGTGTGGCCATCTTGGTTTACTGCAGTTTTGCTGATAATGCCCCAAACATGATCAGTATCTTCAAGAGCCTGTAAGGGAAATAATAAGCAATATCTGATGAATTTATGGTGAGGTGAACATGAGTCAATGTCTTGCCCTTGTGTTACAGAGATGATTTACTTTTTTCAAAGGCTTCAGTAGAAGCATTCCACATCCTTCCCCTCTCCCATATCCATCTGCCTGGCTCGAGAAGGGTTTGCTGGTGCCTTCAGGTGAGATCATCTTAGCTTTGCTGAGAGCCACAAAGACTCTTGGTTCCAGAATGCAGCTTACACCTCCACACAGGGCCATGTCACAGTCCCCTGGTAAAGTATGAGGCACTTCACACCTCTGGAAAAGTGATGTCCACACAACTTCAGCTTGGTGTTTTACCTTGCCTGATGGCTTGACAGGCTGCATGAAGGGCCACCAGTGAAGAAGAGCAGGCGCTGTCAATGGCGAACGAGGGCCCGGTGAGGTTGAAGGTGTAGGAGACTCGGTTGGCCGCTACGCTCATCGCTGTTCCCGTACCGTTGTAATGGGTGATCCTGCTGGGGCTGTTGTTCAAAAGGGACTCATAATCCCTGTTCATGAGACCTGATGTGCACATGCAAGCAAAAAAAATGAAATATGCTGTATTCTGTATCATTTTACAATGAATATTACGGACATTACCAATATAGACGCCAGTTCTGGTCCCTGATGCCTTCTCCAGGGGTATCCCAGCATCTTCAAATGCCCTGTAGCTACACTGCAGGAGAAGCTTCTGCTGGGGATCCATGGAGTCAGCCTCAGCTTCAGTGATGCCGAAGAATTTATGGTCAATTTCATTGAATCTGTTAAAATATTAAAGCTATGGTTTATATGAACACCACATTATAGGTCAGATAAGAGTCAAAAGACTGTTACATTATACTGTAATATAATCCAAATACTCAGAAACCCCAAAAATTCATTTTAGAAGCATCCAACATCTCACCCATCGATGAAAGCAGCTTTAGTGGTCTGAGTTTTTCCAGGTTGGCCGTCATCGGGATGATACCAGGAGGAGCAGTTAAACCTCTCCTGTGGGATCTCCACAGCACAGTTCCGTCCTTCGACTAGAACCTTCCAGAAGTTATCTACACCTTCGCCTTCAAAAAAAACATGTGGGCTTAACCTTCTCCTACAAGGAGGTGTAGAAGCAGAACTGACCAGAGCCAGAAACACATTTCCAGCATTTACCAGACGCCCTGATCCAGAGCGACTTACAGTCTGTAGTTACAGGGACAGTCCCCCCCTGGAGACACTCGGGGTTAAGTGTCCTGCTCAGGGACATGATGGTAGTAAGTGGAGTTCGAACCTGGGACTTTGTGGTCTTCTGGTTCAGAGGTTGTAGGGGGGTTGAAATTAATGTAATAATCGATGCATCGTGATGCAGTTTCCATCATAATGACGCTGCTAGGTCATTTTCTGGCGGTGGTATAAAAACGAACGTTTTTGCTGCACTCTGTGGCTGCGCTCGATCGCTGTTCAGAAGAAACATTGCATGCAGTGTTCACTTGGCGCCATCTGAACGCCTGCTTCAGACGTCCATGTGAGTGACGTCTTAACTCTCATCTGACTGAGATTTGGAAATCTAATATGAAGTTATGTAGAAAAGATGACTGGCTGCATCGCTAATTGGAATCGAATCGTGAGACCTAAAAAAAAATGGACCTACCTCCAGGGAAGTTGCACCCTATGCCAACAACAGAAATGTCTCCGTCCATCTCTTCTGCTGCACGGTGTGCAGCTACATCTCCTTTGAGCTACGCCGCTCGCTCCTCTTTTCTTATGGGGCTTTTCACAACTCGGTGCCCCTGGGAAGGGCTTCCAGCGAGAGGACCTATCATGGAGGGACATCTGTAACAGAATCCCGTAATTGCAGGCCTCCGAGCTGCTTCCCACCAAGATGATACAATGATTGCCTTCTGCTGGCCGTTTATCCACAGCTACCCTTCTGCACGCGGCCTCGCTGATCTGAATAAAGAAGACTTGCAATCGAATTAACTCAAGTGGCCACGTTTACAGTCACTGCCCACAAATGAGCTGGGAGACAAAACCAGCCATTGTACTGGGGACAATGCAAGCCCTAAACTGCAGACACGGCAGAGATGATCAATGGACCAACAGACCAGACGATGAGCTTGAATGAAGACATTTATAGAGTCGAGTCATCAAGTCAAAAATCAACATGGTTCAAGTAAAACACAGTACATGAATATAGAGGTCACATTCAGAAATATTCTGTAAGGGGTGAAATAAGGAAAATGTGGAACAATGCGAAGATCAAACGAATAAAAAGTTAATTCAAAAAAAGTCCAACAAGATGAAGAAATGTGGAAATGGTGCTTTTCTATTTCATGTGTGGTCTAACTGTAACTGTTGTAAATAATGTTAGTAATGTTGAATCTAAGCACGTGTAATATGTTGTGTGTGATGTCTTTTGTATAGCGAGCGGAGCAGGTGTCTCGTGGTTTTATTTTCTTATTATCTGTGACAGAAAAACTCATTTAAATCCAGGAACCGGAACTCCTGTGGTCGTCCGGAATTCCCAGTTGAAGGGGTTACAGATGCATGATGGGTTTTTTTTTTGTTCAGAACCAGAAAATGAAAATGTTCTCATTTGTTGAAGAGGAAACATAGACAAAAAAGAAATGCATTTCGCATCATATATATATATTATATACACACACACGTGTGAAAACCATAACTGTCTCTAGTGCCGACATCATCTGGGATCCAGAGACTTCCCTTCCAGAACCATCCGGATCTCTTTGGCGTCCAGCGTCTCATAGGTCAGCAGGGCATTGGCCAGCTTCTTATGCTCCTGGCTGTAGGTCTTCAGGATTTTCCTGGCTCGCTCGTACGAGTCCTGCAGGGCGGAAAAGTAAGAGTTGCGCTACTGAACGCGGCTCCGCCCTCGCGCATGCGACGCCAAGCCGAATCCCACCGACCTGCAGCAGCACCCGCACCTCCTGCTCCACAGCGGCCTGCGTCTCCGGGCTCTGCTTGGAGAGGTCGCCGTACGTCATAACGCCGAGCTGGAACAGTCCGGAAGAAACCAATGAGTCCGGACTCGTGGCCGCACTAGTCGGCTTACAGCCGATTAGCAGCAGGCGGAGATTTACGTCTCGAGCGGCCGCTTACCTTGTCACTCATTCCAAAGCGGGTCACCATCATCTTGGCTATTCTGGTGGCTCCGTCGAAATCACTGGAGGCGCCTACAAGATCACAATAAAACATCACCAGGACAATTCCAACGCGCGCCACGCACCCCCCTGCATGCGGCGCCGAGCGAGCCCCCTTCACCCGTGGTGACGTTGTCCCCGCCGAAGATGAGCTCCTCCGCCACGCGGCCGCCCATGCTCACGTCCATCTGCGCCAGCAGCTGGGACCGCGTCTCGCTCCAGCGGTCGTTTTCCGGCAGCATCGACACCTGCGGGGGGGTTCGCAGAATATCCAACAAAAACAACACACTCAAATCTAATCAGAGGTCGCAATTCTCACAAAGTACGTTTTTGCTTTCATCTCGCTCTTTAAAATGTGACTTTTTTTATTTATTTTGCTGCTGGCCCTTTTACGGTTATGCTGCCTGACGATATGATCTGTCGTGTGGGCGGGACTTCGCAGGAATTTGAGTGACAGCTCCTTTCCTCTGAACGGCCATTGGCCATCACGTATGGAATGAGGGGAAAAATGCGAGATTTAAGCAAAAACCTGTTATTTTACATTTCAGTGTTTTGTTTTGTTTGACATTATGAAAGTTTTGTTTCAAATTTGACAAATCAGATTCTTGATCTGAAACAGATGAAGAATTTTTTTAATTACTACAAAACTAAAACTGTCCGCTATTCCAATCAGAACCGTAAAGTAAAATTACGAGCAGGCGTGTGATGGTTGGATCGAGGGTTGCAGTGATCTGCTGTAACTTGTGGGCGGGGCATGTCAGGAGGACGCCGGCTACTCACATGACCCAGAGTCGGGCCTCGGGGCATGATGGTGGCCTTGTTGATGGGCATGGCGTCTTTGGTGTAGAACGCCACGATGGCGTGTCCGGACTCATGGTAGGCCGTGATGGTCTTGTTCTTCTCGTCGATCTCCACGCTCCTGCGCTCAGGGCCTGCGGGTGGATGCACGGTGGGTGTGGCCAGGCGGAAAAAAAAAAAGTGGGTTAAGACCCGGCGAGTCGCCTCTTGGTCATTTTGGATGTAAATCACGCTCACGGACTTACCCATGAGGATCTTGTCCTTGGCAAACTCCAACTCCTTCATGGTCACCATGTCCTTCCCATCCACTGCTGCCCTCAGGGCCGCCTGGTTCACCAGGTTCTCCAGCTCTGCACCAGAGAACCCGACTGTTCCCCGGGCAATAATCTCCGCGTCCACCGCTACAGAGGAGGAAAGGCAGACATGAGCTGAGCTGATCATGATGGGACCAAGGTGATGGGACCAAGGTGATGGGACCTCTTACATGATTCCACTTTGATCTTCTTCAGGTACCAGTTGAGGATCTCAGTGCGGCCTTTAACGTCTGGGCGGGGAACCGTCACCTGCATGTCAAACCTGCCCGGTCTGATCAAAGCACTGGAAAAAAACCCCACAGCATTAAAAAGACGGAACGATTCCCCATAATGCTTATTACCAGGCCGCATGTTCCTGTATTTAATCGCCATGTGACTGCCAGATCAGAGGATTAAGATGTAAAGTAAGAACCCACAGCTTACTTGTCTAAAGCTTCAGCGAAGTTCGTTGCCCCGATAACGATGACTCCTTCGTTTGGCTTAAAACTGCAGAAAAGAAAGAAGCAATGAGATGAACGTGACGCGGTCAGCTGGATCAGTGACTGACGGGACATCTGTGGACAGACCCGTCCATCTCGGCCAGCAGCTGGTTGATGGTCTGTCTGGAGTAGGGGTGCATCGGCGACTCGATCCTCTTGCCTCCCACGCTGTCCAGCTCGTCGATGAAGATCACGCAAGGCGCGCTGGCTTTGGCCTCCTCTGGCAAACGCACCGCGGGGGACAGAACCGGTTAGGCGGACGTACCGACGCGCTTTCGTTTCCCGGCGACGGAACGGGACTCACTGAAGAGGTTCCTGATGCGGCTGGCCCCCACGCCCACGAACATCTCGTCGAACTCGGAGCCAGAGGCGTAGTAGAAGGGCACGTCCGCCTCCCCGGCCACCGCCCGCGCCAGCAGGGTCTTCCCGGTCCCCGGCGGCCCGACCAGGAGGATCCCTGGGAACCAGGAAGAGACGCTTCGGTACAGCCACGCCGCTCTGCGAGGGTCTGAAAACCAAGACCTCACCTTTGGGCAATTTCCCCCCCAGCGCCGTGAACTTCTGGGGGTTGCGGAGGAACTCCACAACTTCCTGCAGCTCGTTCTTCGCCTCCTCCACCCCCTTCACGTGCTCAAAGGTGACGTTCTTCATGTGGACGGGGTCCACCGCCGAGTCCAGGCCGGACGTGGCACGGAAACGAACTGAAACGGACCAAAGCGACGCGTTTAAAAACTGCCAACAAGCTCCTAAAATCTGGTGACAAGCCGGCATCAGAACGGGCGCCTTCACCCGAGAGGAACGGGGTTCGAGACAGGCCGTACAGGCCCACCAGCAGGAGGACCAGCAGCACCAGGCGCGTCCTTCTCAGCGAGTCTGCAACGGAAGCAGAAGGAGGTGAGAAATGAGAACAGACCACCGGATCTTCTGGCGGTGGGGACAACATGCCTTGAGTTCTCTGCGTCAATGCCTGGGCCTTCATGAAGCCCTCGGTGAAGCCCGTTTTAAAAGCGTCCTGCTGGGAGTCCGGAAGGTTCCGCTGTTTCAGTAATTGCTCTAAACTGTTGGTCTCAGGTCCCTTGTCCCGCATCAGGAGACCCTGCGAGAGGAGGGAAAATCCAGATCAACGTGAACCGAAGCACCTACGCTGGCCCATTCCGCTCAGCACACACAGACCTTCATGAAGGTGGGAGTGTAGCCCTCAGACTCGGACGGGCTCTGCTCATAAGACAGCTGCAGGCGGCGGCTTTTGGACCTCAGCGTTTTGAAGCCTCTGTTCTGGAGCCACACTGTAGATGAAGGGAACACACGCCCGAGAGAGCCCGAGTGGGAACCCGTACCAGGCCAGCGCTGCAGCTCTGAGCAGATGGCCTGAAGAGGGCTGGGCTGCTGCCTGTGGAACGTTCCAGGGGAGAACCCTGCGTGGGGGAGGAATAGGTTAATTATTTTTATTAAATTTATCAAACACACGGCCCAGGACCACGTTTACCGTGTTTATTGTGGTAGAAGGAGGCTGCGGACACATGGGACGTCCTCCACACTGGTGAGACACGTGGGGTCCCCTCTGGGGTCAGTCCGGGGAGCAGCCTGCTCACCAGGCCGCCGAGCTGGGCCACCCTGAAGTCAGACAGGCCCAGGTCCCGCAGGGCCGCAGCGGGCTGAAGGCAGAGAAGTCGTCAGTGGCACGGCGAGATGATCGGGACAGTCGTACACGTCTGGCGCAGAGCTTATTCATGATGGGAACGCGGTCCAGTACAGAGCAATAACAAGCACAATTACCCCCAGTTTGTACACGACTCTGGTAGCTGTTCATGATGGAATCTCTGCATTCAGCTTTGGGCATTTTTCTTGATCACCAAAAAAATGGCAGAAATTCTGTGTGTGAAGTGAAAGTGACGCGATTGTCACTGTGAGACACTGCAGCACCGCACACGGTGAAACGTGTCCTCTGTATTTAACCATCACCCTTGGTGACAGTGGGCACCATGACAGGCGCTCAGGGAGCAGCGTGTGGGGACGGGACCTCAGTGGATTCGAACCAGCAACCTTCCGATTACGGGTCCGTTTGGTTACCCCTTAGAACGCCACTGTATGTTTACATTACTTTTAAATGAAGACCCGTGGGTGCCACACATCCCAACACACACTGTGTGTACGTAGTAAAATGACCAAAATTCTGATTTCAGGTTGGATGGGCTATTATTTAACTTCTCGAAGTTCTGATGACTGGTGGGTTCAGTGGAACATCATGGCAGAGGGAGAGCGCTCCACAATAAAGATCTAAATATAAACCGCATTTCACCTCAGAATAAAGGACTCACAGGTTTTTGGATGTCTGGCCTGTTGAGATGCCGGAATACAGAAGAAACGCATGCAGCACCATGTGGCGTTTTTCACTGCGTAAAGCTAGAAAAGATGGTCGAAACAGAGCCGAGGAGGGCAGCGATAGTCATAATTTTATATCTTAATAAACTGTTCATCATCTCTGGTGTGTTCAGTATCAAGAAAAACTGATCAGATTAAATATGGGATATATTCTGATCATTTTTTTTTGCCATATCGCTCAGCTCTATAGCCAACAACAGGTCGAGTTCCGAGACACTTCACCCTGTAGAGATTAAAACCCGTTACCCCATTTATAGAAAAAAAAGCAATAAAACTAGTTAAATATCTGGTGCATCAGCAAAATGTGGGTTCAATCAGATATTTCTTTGTTGAAATTTATAATAGTATATAATACAATATACAACAATTTAATCATTTTTTTTATAGGTCCCCTGATATGATTTTTTTTTTTTTTTGCATTTATACCGGTCACAGTGCCCCATATACCACTAAATTTTGGGGGTAATAAATATTAAACTAATGAAAATTGTGTTTCTTCTCATACATTATTAGTAATATTAGTACTAACTTTTATTTCATTAAAATTCGGAGCAAATAGGAAAAGCACTCATGTAAATAACAATATCACCACTAACTTACTGTGAATAGTGTGTATTTGTGCTTATTTTTGTTCTCTGGGCGGAAAAAGCATGAGAAACGGGAGGTAACCTTGCACCTTATGGCGTCAGATCCAATTCCAGATGTGACCGTCCTAGCTGCTGCTCTCTGAACGGTGAAGCAGAAACCCTCTTTACACCTATCGCCATTTCTAGCCCCTGCAGGACCATGGACAGGCTTGGGGAACTCGTATTAATGTTCAGTCATCTCACAGTGTCACATTTTCTTGTCAGGGGACATTTAATCATTTTTCCCCACAGAAAAGGAGGACGGTAATGTCCGTTCTTGATCTATTTGGATCTGCCAGTTTGTCAGTGGAAGTGGATGCGGGCGTCGCCGCCTCAGTACCTCTTTGAGCAGCGGCTCCGGCTCCGCCCGCTCTCTCTGGAAGCTCTGGACGGACGCCGAGGCGGCAGAGGTGGCCGAGCTCTTGGCATTGTGGAGCGCGTTGATCAGGAGGTTCAGAGGGACCGTCACCTTGAAAACAGTAAAACACACAATTCATAAAACGATTCATATAGGGTGCTGGTAGCCTAGTGACCCAGGTTCAAACCTGAGCAAGACGTAACTCCAGGGGGGGGGACTGTCCCTGTCACTACTGACTGTAAGTCGCTCTGGATAAGGACGTGTGGTAAATGCGGTAAATATTCATGTAAGTAAAACCATACAGGAGATCCAACAACGGAAACCTCAACACCAGGAGCAGCTACTACCAGAACAGCCGGAGACGTGGAGGTTCAGATTGAATATCGGGAAAATGTGTCAGATTATCTGGACTTCAGACACGATCATCAGCGTAAAACACCACTGTAGTTGAGGTGTAACGGAGCATTTCTACGTTCACTGGATTAAAGAAATAACCCAGGAAGTAACCAGTCAACTTACTTCTCATTCTCAGCGTTGAAAAGGCATCACTCACACCTTACACACACCTCACACACACCTTACACACACCTCACACACGACCTACACACGACCGCGGAGGCAGCAGCGGGGCGACATGTGTTTACCTGCGGCTGGAAGGAGAACATCTCTCCGCCGACAGAAGCCCGGTGGAGGCTCGTAGCAGGGCCGCCGCGGGGGCACAGTTCAAATACTACAGTTCAATATTACTCTTCAAATACTACAGTTCATATTACTCTTTACTCTATATTATATTCCTTTATTATTCCTACTCCCGAGTCCGCTGCGGCGATGCCGGCCTCTGCCTGACGACGACGTCGGGAAACTGCTTCCGGGTTACGTCGCACACGCGTGACGTCAGCGTTTTTACAAAGTATGCCCTTTAAACGGAGTAAACAAAGTAGAATATAGAATAACACGCTTTTATAGAACTCATACATAGTACAAATATAGAATAACACGCTTATATAGAACATATTGGCTGTTTATATACGGGCATATAAAACAAAACCCATTATTTCAGCCTCTTTTAAGACTTTAAAAGGAACATGTGCATTATAAAGACGTCGAACGATATATCATTCTTAAGAATTCTTTGAATAGACAATTACCAGGTTCTAACGGTGGTTCTTAATGTGATCGCAAAAATATGACATAACAGATAACATAATAGATTTATTAAAACAGTACAAATCTACATCTGAGTAAAAATATAAAAACACCAAGGAGACTAAAATATTTTTCTTTTTTCTTAACATAAGACTTTGTTTAGACTCAACCACACGTTAATTAAATTTGGACAGCTGTAAAACGTGAGAATATATTCTATTTCTTGGAAATTATGTATTGTTTCGTTTTACTGCCAAGTTTACTGATACAGTAATATAGTAGGATGACTTTATGCCTGAGAGTAAATTAAAAGTTTAATCGCCGATGTATTACAAAATCTACACATGTAAAATAAACTCGGTATGAATATATAAAGGCGTTTATATTTGTAAATTTGGCTTTTGTATAAACGTTTAATTAAGGATTATTCTCCTGCGACGGCGGGCGTCAGGCGGTGTCTGGACACCTCACGCAGGACCCCGGAGCGAATTTCAAATTTTCAAAACAACGCGTCGCCAGGACCAGGATCAGGACCGACCTCCTCCTGAAAAACAAAAATCCAAAACCAGGAGAATGCAACCGTAGCAGCAGACAGCGCCACCTGTTCAGCCGGGATGGAGGCCGTGGAGGGGAAGTGCTGTCGGGGCCCGGTCGCGGTGGAGGTGCCCCGGCCTCCGTCCATAGAGGACTTCGCGGTGGTGAAGCCCATCAGCCGCGGCGCCTTCGGCAAGGTCTACCTGGCCAGGAAGAAGCAGAACTCGCGACTCTACGCCGTCAAGGTGTTTGTCAGCGTCGCGCTGGTCGACTTTATGTTGGTATGAACGGGAATTCGAAGCTGGAATTATTCCGCATTTTTTCAGGTGGTGAAGAAGGCGGACATGGCTGACAAGAACATGACGGCGCAGATGAAGGCCGAGCGGGACGCGCTGGCCCTCAGTAAAAGCCCCTTCATCGTGCACCTCTTCTACTCGCTGCAGACCTCCAGCAGAGTCTACCTGGTAGGTTCACTGATCATTTAATTATGTACCAGATGCCCTTATCCAGAGCGACTTAGTCAGTAGTTACAGGGACAGTCCCCCCCCGGAGACACTCAGGGTTAAGTGTCTTGCTCAGGGACACGATGGTAGTAAGTGGGGTTTGAACCTGGGTCTTCTGGTTCATAGGAGAGTGTGTTACCCGCTAGGATACTACCGCCATAGTGTATACTATTGTCTTACCACCAGTGTTTTACCTGTTTCAATAATTATTATGGCGCTTTATTGTCCAAGTATCTGGTGCTGTACTTACCGTCTTTTCCTTGAACTTCTCCAACTAAAAACGTTTCGATAAGTGCGCCTGCGTCTGCCTTCTCTTCCCCAGGTGATGGAGTACCTCATCGGGGGAGATGTTAAATCCCTCCTGCACATCTACGGCTACTTCGACGAGGACATGTCCCTGAAGTACATCTGCGAAGTGGCGCTGGCCCTGGACTACCTCCATCGGCACGGAATAATCCACAGGTGTGGAACCCGGGCTTCCCGCGGGCCAGGGGCTTTTAGTAAATATATATAGCGTTACTCTGCACCCTAATTACCAATTTCTCAGGTTTTAGAGCTGTTTTATTTGATGTCACTGTCTTGTACCCTATGGAGCCCGTTTTGTCCCGTCTCACACACGGTCACTTTATATCGGTATGTAACGTTGTTAAACGTTACGTGTAGCACCAGGTTCCGTAGAATCGCTTTTCCGTTTTACTATGTACGACCCTGAAGTTAGCTCCTTATTCGACTTGTCCGTTGCACCCTAAAAGCGGCAGTACCCGTATTACGCCTGTAGGGCGTAGCGAGACAAAACGTCAGGAAATCTGTTTCAGAAATTAACATAAAGCTGTATATGTAAATGATCTGTGTATCCACGAAAAAAATCAGAAATAGTACCACTCGTAATCCACTAAAATTCACCGGGGAGATTTATGGCATTTGGCAGACGCCCTTAACCAGAGCAACTTACAACGTGCTTTTAATGTGACTCAAACCATGAATACAATCATTTCTTTCACTCTGTTGTCGGGAATAAAAGGTAAGACAAATAGGGTTTAAAATCTTTGGGCCACTGAAAAGTCACTTGTTTAGGGTAGAAATAGTATCAGGTGTTACCTGTCTGGTCCGACACCGTATTCACTGTAAAAAAATGATGAATATGGCCATTTCCAGGTAAGATAAAGTTCCCTGGCGATTTTTACAGTGAATACGGTGGTGGGCCGGACCAGTAACGAGTGCTACTATTTGCAAGTTTTTGTCTCGCTGAACTACACCCCCCACAGGCGTAATACGGTGAATAATCGTAAGTGGTAAAATAAAACCTGCATGTAGAGGACGTCAGAGATGCAGCTGCCGATATTCTACAACAATTCCGTACATGCAGTTTTTTAATTCGTTAAACGTTATATTGGACATTTCTTTATACGGGAGTTGCAGGGAATTCTGCTTTTTGCTGGGAAAGTTGTGGGAGTTGGAACTTTGTAAATCATAAACGTGTAAGCCCTCCATCTGTATACAATTTCCTTTAACAGGGACCTGAAACCAGACAACATGCTCATCTCCAACGAAGGACACATCAAACTCACCGACTTTGGTCTCTCCAAAGTGAAGCTTGACCGAGGTGTCCCTCATATTACCATATATTACCTCATATCAGATGTCCCTCGTGTTACCCATGTTAACTAAGCCCAAGTAGTCAAGCTGACCTTCTTCCTAAACCCGCAGAGCTGAATCTCATGGACATTCTGACGACGCCCTCTATCGCAAAGCCGAAGAAGGATTATTTCCGCACCCCCGGTCAAGTCTTGTCGCTCATCAGCTCGCTCGGCCTGGTGAGTTAAATATTACCTTTATATCTTTTATTTCTTTAAAACCACAGAGGAGTTGAGCAAAGTTGATTAAAGTACATTAAAACGTCCGAGGACGGGACGGGACGGGCAGGTCCAGTAAAAATGTGCACGGTCTTCCAGAACACGCCGGGGGTCGAGGGCAGGCGTCACGGACGCATGTCGGTGCCGTCCAGCCCCATGTCCTGTGGGAAGGCGGGGCAGCGGATAGCTTCCGTCTCGTCCCCGCTGGTCAGGAGGATGAGGGACAGCCTGTGTTCCCCGATCTGCTCTGCCCGGGCTCTGGGTACGCCTCCTAACCCTCTTTGTTCGTCGTCCCTTCGTTAAGCGTCCTAATGAGGAAGGACGCTGATTGGTACGTGTGGTTTTGTCCAGGACCCAACAGTGTGTTCAGCGCCGGGGTTTTGGCGAAGCGCCTCACGCCGAAGCTGATGAAGTCCAGGAAGCGCTTCAGCACCCTCAGCGCCGGGAGCAGCCAGTGCCTGTTCCCCTCCACCACCGACTCGGAGAGCTGCATCAGCCCCATGTGGGAGGACGGGAGGGTACGCGTCCCGCCACGGGGACAAGGTAACGGGTAAATAGGTAAATATGTCTGTTTCATGCTGCTGTCGTGTTCGTGTAGGATGGACGAGAGTCTGAGAACGTCCCACCACAACACAGCAGTCTAATTGAGGGAGGGGAGGACGTGGCGGAACCCCAAAGCCCAGGACGGGGTGCCGTGTTTGGTTCGCTGGACAGCGTGACCCCGAGGGGAAGGCCGGATGACCCGTCCTCTGGTGTCCCTGTAGGGACGAAGCTGCATTGTCCAGTGCAGGACGGCACCCTGCCACCGGACCAGATCAGAGGCACCTTAACCAAGTCGGTCAAAAGGACCTTTTCAGAGGTGGACAGAAGTCCAGAGGACGGCCAGGTCCTGGCGAAGAAGAGCGTCTGGGAGTACCAGCGCAGCTTTCAGGTGCCTGAGGATGAGGTGAGGTTCACCACGGGACTCACCGGGATCTTCTCCAGCGTCGGGCTGGAGGACGTCAGGAAGATGGAGGCTGGCGGGCCGCTCGTCGTGGCCAAGAACCTCCTGTGTGAGCTGGAGGAGGCCGTTCCTGAACGTCCTGGGCCAGGAGACCGCAGTAGGAGCCTGAGCCTGGAGTCGGAGGACGAGATGTCCTTCATCGCTGCTGCGCCGCCTCCGAGAAACAAGACGGAGGTGGTCATGTCCTCCTCATTCAAGGATCTGGGGAAGTCTGGTGATCACGATCCGCCCAGCGCCGCGGCCGCATCGCCCTCCTTCCTGAAACCCCGAAACGTGGCGTTCCGGAGCTACTGCAGCTCCATCAACCGCTCCAACGTGTCCTGCTGCTCGCGCCTCAGCCTGGGCTCGGTGGACACCATGGACAAGTCCGCCACGCCGTCCTTCCACGGCGCCGCCACGACCCCGCTGCAGAAGAGACGACCCAGCCTCAGCAGCTCCCTTTATCAGGTGGGCGGAGCTTCAGGGTCATATTTTTGTATACAGATGTAGTCCAAGGGGGGGGTGCTGTCCAGCATTTTGTTCAGGGACGTCAGCAGAGATGAGAAAGTGAAGTGGTTAAAAAAAAGTGAAGTGAAGTGATTGTCACTTGTGATACACAGCACACAGTGAACACGGTGAAACGTGTCCTCTGCATTTAACCATCACCCTGAGTGAGCAGTGGGCACCATGACAGGCGCCCGGGGAGCAGTGTGTGGGGACGGTGCTTTGCTCAGTGGCACCTTGGCGGATCGGCGACCTTCTGACTTCCTTAACCGCTAGGCCACCACCGCCCCTGTACAACCTCCACTCCTGTAGATGGCGCTGTACGGCTGGGTACCTTTATAAATTACTGTCTGGCATTTCACGAGCGACCGACTGACCACCATCTGGTATTCCAGCCAACTGTAGAATATATTGACATGTACAACATCCTTGCTAATACACCCCCCCCATCAGGTTCATAACGGAGGTGAAGACGGCCACTTTTCTGCTTTCAGACCCCCACGGCCACGTCCCACACGCCGTACAGAACCCCGAAGAGCGTCCGCAGGGGCCCCGGCCCGGTGGAGGGCGCCCCGATCCTGGGCACGCCCGACTACCTGGCCCCCGAGCTGCTGCTGGGTCAAGTGCACGGTACGAGCAGCTCGCCTCACGCCTTCTGAGAGGACGTTCCTATAACTGCTTCCTGTTTTTTAGGTGCTAGTAGCCTAGCGGGTAACACACTCGCCTGTGAACCAGAAGACCCAGGTTCAAACCCCACTTACTACCATCGTGTCCCTGAGCAAGACACTAAACCCTGAGTGTCTCCAGGGGGGGGGACTGTCCCTGTAACTACTGACTGTAAGTCGCTCTGGATAAGGGCGTCTGGTAAATGCCGTAAATATAAAATGTTTTTAAGTTCCGGGGGGGCAGAAATGTGGTAAGTTGCACGTTCCTCAGGGAGTGACGCTGGACCTCTTTTTCCGGCATTTTCCTGCATGTCACTGCTACCGACCTGCGTGCGGTTTAATTTCCGTAATCTCGGGGGAAAGGGGGCGACTCCTCCTCGCCTGGGGAGGTTTGGGGGGTTCTCCACATGAGCCGTCTTCTAGCAGGCTGCAGCCTACATCTGGTCCTGAAAAACGTGCGACGGTTACGATACTGACACCGATCAGGATGCGACTTTGTTCTGAAGTTGCTGGTAAGAGTTTATGATTTTGGAACCCAGCCAGGGAGGAGACGTACTGGTGGACAAATGAATAAAAAAAGTCCAAATCTGTCGTCCCTCATGAGAGGATAAAAGCACAACCACGAAATGCACCAGAACACCCATGCAGCGGAATTCTTCTGAATTCCGGTTCTAGTTAATGTCACGTGGCCACTTTCCGTTGATGGGAAAACTCGGAATTACGGTTCATTTTAATTGACCCCAGTCTACGATGATCTATTAAATGATTGGCGCTTCATTAGTCCACTCAGTCTTCAGCTTGATGACCGATGTGCTCTGTGTCCAGACTTCATGGTGGACTGGTGGGCGCTGGGCGTGTGCCTGTTCGAGTTCCTCACGGGCGTCCCGCCTTTCAACGACGAGACGCCGCCGCTGGTCTTCCAGAACATTCTCAACCGTGGTGAGTGCGTGCTCGGGTTCTAAAGCTGGGTTCCGTACCCTCCTTCCATCGGCGCGGTCCGGCTTCGTGGCCTAGAGCTGCTTTACGCCCCGATTTTCCGGCTGTCCTCAGATGTCCCCTGGCCCGACGGTGACGAGCAGCTGCCAGTCAACGCCAGGAATGCCATCGAGATCCTGCTCGCCATGGACTCCTCCAAGAGGGCTGGGATGAAAGGTTGTTCCTGCTTTCTGATTGGCTGAGAGGGCCACGTTGTCTACAGTTCTGGTCTCTAAATGACCTTGTTGTGTCCTCGCCAGATCTGAAGGTGCACCCCTTCTTTGCGGGACAGGACTGGGACAACCTGCATAACCAGAACATGCCCTTCATCCCGCAACCAGACGACGAGACGGACACGTCCTACTTCGAGGCCAGGAACGCTGCTCAGCACCTGGCGCTTTCAGGGTTCAGCCTGTAACACTGGGCCATCGAGCACTGATCTAGAACCTGTGGAACGTGTGTTGTAGATACCTTCCTCACTAGCTAAAAAGAACAGACACGATAATATATATAAAAAAATCCCTGCTGCTATTCTGCTCCTATTTCTATGTTTTAAACAAGAGATTTTTACCCCTCCAGTGTTTTATTGAGATGTTCTTCTCCCTTTTTCTCCTGTCTTCTTTCTCCTGTTTTATATGTATGGCCTTGGAAAACACTTACAAATAAAAATCTACCGTCTAATCGTATCACACCGTAACTCGGCGTGCTCCACCGCGAAGAAAGGCAGGAAACCGTATCGTTGAGTTGCAATAATAAATTGCTCCAAAACTTTATTCATGCTTCCGATTAGCATCATGCGATACCCGCCCACTGGGGCGGGGGGAGGGGCTTCAAAACCGACGGTTCTACTGCTAATCCAAGCACAGTCGCACAGGTACAATTTAAATGTTGACTTTTATATATATATATATATATATATGCTACAATATTACAGGTTAGTGCAATGAAAATATTGCACCATTAGATATATTACTTATCTACAACTATACAACATTATTAACAGGATTCAGCAGTTTATATGGAAAGAAAACATTTAAAAACTGAAATCATGTGGCTCTCAGTGTTATTTGCGTTCTAAGTCACGTCATGAGATCTATATTTTTTAATTAAAATGCTTATTAAAAAGGTTATTTATGAAACCGACCGATGATGGCGTGACTCCGTCACGGTAGAATACAGTATAATCTGTACCGCAAGCAGAATTCTACAAATTCCCCTAATAAATTAGCAGCAGATGACTGGGACAATGCAGGAATCATAATGCCCGTTCAACATACAAGATCAGTCTAAAATGTAAAAAAAAAACGTTAAAATTGGTATATTAAAAAAACGTTGAATTTTTTTCCTTGTAAAATAGGAACAAACAAGAAGAAACGTTACAGGAAGCGAGTGGCGTGACGTGCTGAGCTCTTTACATTCATCCGGCCGCCCGCTGCGATTGGTGCCGTCATCCGTAGTGCAAAAGCGAGTTCTGGACGGGTGGGTGGGGCTTCTCCAGTCCTCCCCGCCTCTCAGCGCATCCGTCTGCCAATCACAGTTGAAGTCAAATGACATCGGTACGGCGAGACCTTTCGCCGGCGATGGTCTCCACCCACCTTCTCCGGCGCTGGAAGTACAAGCGGATGAGCCACTGCGCCACAAACGGCCAGGCCACGGCGAAGGCCACGGTGCCCGGGGACACGTCGAAAGGCCACCAGGACGGCTTCTGGAAGGCAGAATTGATGGATAAGAAGGTGCGAACGGCGCTGCAGAGAAGCGCCTGGCGCAGGAGCGGTGAAGTCACCTTGCCGGCGTTCCTCGCGGGGGCTGATGGGAAGTGTGGCGGCAGGGCGAGTGACCGCGCCTGAGGAGAGAAGTGGTCTTCCTGTTGGAACGCTCCATTCTGATTGGCGTGTAGTGTGAAGTGGGCGTGGCCGGTGGGCGTGGCCGGCGAGCTACCTGCGACGCGGTGAGCGCCTCCAGCGTGTGCAGCCTCTCCAGGACGCTCTGCATGTCCTCTTGCAGCCGGGTCAGCGCCGCGACGATCTGCTCGTTCAGGTCGTCGGTGACCGGGCCCTCGGACCCCCAGCGCTCGCCGTCACCCCCGCCACCCTGCAGAGGCGCCGGGCCCCCGGAGCCAGGGGCCACGGACCTGGATCCTGAGGTCACACACACACACACACAGGGACCTCGGGACCACGCCCACTACCAGCATGCAGGTTCGTCATATAGAACCCGAGCCAGCGGTAGGTGCGGTACCGCCTACCGACACACACCTCCTCCCCTCCGGCCCGCCGAGCCGGCGCTCCTCTCGCCGCCCAGACGGTGCCTGTGGGACGAGCCGCCGGCCGTCCTCCCGTCCTCCCCCCCGCACTGGACCCCCTCGGGCCCGTCCCCGCAGGAGGACGCTGCGCTGCGGACGTCCAGGTCCAGGGCGTGCTTCACACCGGCCTCGGGGCCCTGGAGGCAGGAATAAGAACAAACCAGCTGCTTCATACGTGTCTCGTTTCTGAGTAACCAGGACTGTGTTGAAACCAGAACCTCCTCCAGTCCAAACTGGTCCACGGAGTCGCAGTACACCTCGCTGTCCGAGTCGCTGGCCAGGTGCTGGGGGTTCGCCGCGTCCTCCAGATGCCCTGGAATAAAAATGTCAACGTTTTCTACAGGATGGTAACCAGCGTAGCACGCACTCTCTCTGTCACCTCACCTCTGACCTCACCGTTGACCTCAGCCGGGCTGCCATTGGCTGCTCCTTCTTCAGAGCTTTCTCCATTAAGGGCCAACTCTGAACTGTGTGTTCCATTGGCTAGCGAGCCTGCACCGTGACCCATAATTCCATTGGGCACCGGCTCTTTAGGCCTCCCTGCCGGGCCAGTTTTCTTCATCTGTGGGCCTGAAGACATGAGAGATCCAGCACGGTTCCTTCACTCAGACCTGAACCTGGTTCTACCAGCTACTGTATAAAATGTTCTAAACTCATTTACATTTACGGTATTTACCAGACGCCCTGATCCAGAGCGACTTACAGGGACAGAGTCCCCCTGGAGACACGATGGTAGTAAGTGGGGTTTGAACCTGGGTCTTCTGGTTCACAGGCGAGTGGGTTACCCGCTAGGCTACTACCAAGTGAAAGTCCATGGAGCTGAAAGCAGCATGCGGTACCTTTTTTCACCTCTTCAGTCTTCTCCTCGTCTTGCGCCACAATGTCTTCTTCTCCAACATCCTCCGTCTCCCGCGCGGAGTTCCTCTGGGTGACGGCTTTACCGCCGTAATTGTCCAGGGTGCCGTTCATGGTCAAACTCCTGATGATGTCTTTCGTGACGGCCTTGGACGGAGCGGCCATCATGCTTCCCAACCCTGCAGAACGGGGAACGAGCGGGGAACGCGGTGAGGGCGGCACGTTCCGCGTCACGCTAGAACCCTAATCGGGGGCCGAGGGGGAGCGCTACTGCGACGCTACGGCACGACCACGCCACTTGCCTTCCAGCTGCCTAGCAAACTTCTCCAGGCGTGCTGAGCGTAGAACAGAGGAACACGTTAACGCCAGACGGCGGTACCATAATCTGTTCAAATTCACTCCACATCACCACAAACACAAGAAGTTGGTGACGGTTGATTAAGCTGATAGGAATGTAGTGAAATATGTGCCAAAATGGGCCAGAAATGGACATAAAGTCTGCCGAATTAACCAAAAATCACGCTATTTACATGCATGTCGTGAAATACATGCAACACTGGTCAGAAACTGATGACCATGATAGAGATGCAATAACCCAGTTAAAGCTCATTTTAAACCATCATCCACTGGTATCCTGGGTGCAGGTGATGATGGGGTGGGGACGGAGACTCGGTGCATACCAGAGGTCAGGTCTGACACCTGTGTCACCTTCCTCCTCTCCTCCACCACCTCGTAGAATGGCCCCAAGACCAGAAGCAGCTCCTCCACCTCCTCGGTCACCGGCATGCTCTCCAGGATCTGTTTGGTGGTGCAGCAAAGCGAGCGTGAGGAGCTTCTCGGTCTAAACCGAGGGGGACAGAAGTCAAGCGCTCACCAGCTTCATTTCATCCACGTAGGACCTCATGGCTTCCTCCTGGGGCATGTCTCCCAGCGCGTTCCACGCGTCCCTGTTCAGGGAGAACCGCACGGTCAACGTAATTCGAGCGGCGATATACTGATCCAAGGTTATATTTCTATGACCGTGCAACTCTGACAAATACTGATCTGTCCAGAGAAGGACACAATCAATACGCTGGTATCAGCTGTCCCCTGTCCACAAACTCTCAAGTATATTTTCTCTTTGACTAATGATGAATATTCTTCCTTGAAATTGCACTGAATTGGATTTTCTCTTCTACAGTAACACAGAAACATCTGTTCTGCAGTAGATCAGGTTTCAGAAAGTTTGGTGAAGTCCTATAACTCACGAAGTGACGGGAATCCTGCAGATTTGAGATTAATAACTGACAGGTTTTATTGCCCGATCAAACATTAACCCCTCTGACCTGCCCCGACTCTCTCTCTCTCTCTCTCTCTCACCCTCTCTCAGGGTGCCAAAGGCCCTTTAAGCTGCTGTGGCCGGGCCCTAGGGGACCGCTCCTAGGGGGCACGCGCGGGTCCAAAGGCCCTTTAAGCTGCTGTGGCCGGGCCCTAGGGGACCGCTCCTAGGGGGCACGCGTGGGTCCAAAGGCGCTTTAAGCTGCTGTGATTCGCGGAGGAATTCAGATCACGGTGTTTAATATGAATGTAAAATACCATTTGACTTTGCCAACAGGATCCCAGAATCCGGGCCGTGGGATGTTGCAGGGCCCCTGCGTGGCCTGCTTGTAGAAGCTGTAGAACTTCAGCATCATTTCATTAGATGGCTGAAAAGAACCTGAGTTCAACAACAAATGCACTGCAATTATTTACCACATTCTCAATGTAACTGCATTACACAAATAAAACTTATAATGCACCCAGTCTGTTGACGTTGTTGCATCATTATTGATATGCGAGTTCCGCATGGTTCTCATTATGATGTCGTCTGTTGTCGTTGTTGCATCATTATTGATATGCGAGTTCCGCATAGTTCTCATTATGATGTCATCTGTTGTCGTTGTTGCATCATTATTGATATGTGAGTTTCGCGTGGTTCTATTGATATGTGAGTTCTGCGCGGTTCTCGTTATGATGATATCTGTTGTCGTTGTTGCGTGATTATTGATATGCGAATTTCACGCGGTTCTAGTTATAACGTAGTTTGTAATCGTCGTTGCATGGTTATTGGTTCTGCGTGGTTCTAGTTATAACATAGTTTGTAATCGTCGTTGCATGGTTATTGGTAGATGAGTTCTTTGCGGTTCTAGTTATAACGTAGTTTGTAATCGTTGTTGTATGGTTATTGGTTCTATGCGGTTCTAGTTATAACATAGTTGGTAATCGTCATTGCATCGTTATTGGTAGACGAGTTCTGCGCGGTTCTAGTTATAACGTAGTTTGTAATCGTCCTTGCATGGTTATTGGTTCTACGTGGTTCTAGTTATAACGTAGTTTGTAATCGTCGTTGCATGGTTATTGATAGATGAGTTCTGCGCGGTTCTAGGTATAACGTAGTTTGTAATCGTCCTTGCATGGTTATTGGTAGATGAGTTCTGCGCGGTTCTAGTTATAACGTAGTTTGTAATCGTCCTTGCATGGTTATAGGTTCTACGTGGTTCTAGGTATAAGGTAGTTGGTAATCGTGGTTGTATGGTTATTGGTTCTACGCGGTTCTAGTTATAACGTAGTTTGTAATCGTCATTGCATCGTTATTGGTAGACGAGTTGTACGTGGTTCTAGTCATAACGTAGTTGGTAATCGTTGTTGTATGGTTATTGGTTCTACGCGGTTCTAGGTATAACGTAGTTTGTAATCGTCCTTGCATGGTTATTGGTAGATGAGTTCTGCGCGGTTCTAGGTATAACGTAGTTTGTAATCGTTGTTGTACGGTTATTGGTTCTACGCGGTTCTAGGTATAACGTAGTTTGTAATCGTTGTTGTATGGTTATTGGTTGTACGCGGTTCTAGGTATAACGTAGTTTGTAATCGTCCTTGCATGGTTATTGGTAGATGAGTTCTGCGCGGTTCTAGGTATAACGTAGTTTGTAATCGTCCTTGCATGGTTATTGGTTCTACGCGGTTCTAGGTATAACGTAGTTTGTAATCGTCCTTGCATGGTTATTGGTTCTACGCGGTTCTAGGTATAACGTAGTTTGTAATCGTCCTTGCATGGTTATTGGTAGATGAGTTCTGCGCGGTTCTAGGTATAACGTAGTTTGTAATCGTTGTTGCATGGTTATTGGTTCTATGCGGTTCTAGTTATAACGTAGTTTGTAATCGTCCTTGCATGGTTATTGGTAGATGAGTTCTACGCGGTTCTAGGTATAACATAGTTTGTAATCGTCCTTGCATGGTTATTGGTTCTACGCGGTTCTAGGTATAACGTAGTTTGTAATCGTTGTTGTACGGTTATTGGTTCTACGCGGTTCTAGGTATAACGTAGTTTGTAATCGTCCTTGCATGGTTATTGGTAGATGAGTTCTGCGCGGTTCTAGGTATAACGTAGTTTGTAATCGTCCTTGCATGGTTATTGGTTGTACGCAGTTCTAGGTATAGCGTAGTTTGTAATCGTCCTTGCATGGTTATTGGTTCTACGTGGTTCTAGGTATAACGTAGTTTGTAATCGTCGTTGTATGGTTATTGGTTCTACGTGGTTCTAGGTATAACGTAGTTTGTAATCGTCCTTGCATGGTTATTGGTTCTACGTGGTTCTAGGTATAACGTAGTTTGTAATCGTCCTTGCATGGTTATTGGTTCTGCGCGGTTCTAGGTATAACGTAGTTTGTAATCGTCCTTGCATGGTTATTGGTAGATGAGTTCTGCGCGGTTCTAGGTATAACGTAGTTTGTAATCGTCCTTGCATGGTTATAGGTTCTACGTGGTTCTAGGTATAACGTAGTTGGTAATCGTGGTTGTATGGTTATTGGTTCTACGCGGTTCTAGTTATAACGTAGTTTGTAATCGTCATTGCATCGTTATTGGTAGACGAGTTCTACGTGGTTCTAGTTATAACGTAGTTGGTAATCGTTGTTGTATGGTTATTGGTTCTACGCGGTTCTAGGTATAACGTAGTTTGTAATCGTCCTTGCATGGTTATTGGTAGATGAGTTCTGCGCGGTTCTAGGTATAACGTAGTTTGTAATCGTCCTTGCATGGTTATTGGTTCTACGCGGTTCTAGGTATAACGTAGTTTGTAATCGTCCTTGCATGGTTATTGGTTCTACGCGGTTCTAGGTATAACGTAGTTTGTAATCGTCCTTGCATGGTTATTGGTAGATGAGTTCTGCGCGGTTCTAGGTATAACGTAGTTTGTAATCGTTGTTGCATGGTTATTGGTTCTATGCGGTTCTAGTTATAACGTAGTTTGTAATCGTCCTTGCATGGTTATTGGTAGATGAGTTCTACGCGGTTCTAGGTATAACATAGTTTGTAATCGTCCTTGCATGGTTATTGGTTCTACGCGGTTCTAGGTATAACGTAGTTTGTAATCGTTGTTGTACGGTTATTGGTTCTACGCGGTTCTAGGTATAACGTAGTTTGTAATCGTCCTTGCATGGTTATTGGTAGATGAGTTCTGCGCGGTTCTAGGTATAACGTAGTTTGTAATCGTCCTTGCATGGTTATTGGTAGATGAGTTCTGCACGGTTCTAGGTATAACGTAGTTGGTAATCATCGTTGCATGGTTATTGGTTCTACGCGGTTCTAGGTATAACGTAGTTTGTAATCGTCGTTGTATGGTTATTGGTTGTACGCAGTTCTAGGTATAGCGTAGTTTGTAATCGTCCTTGCATGGTTATTGGTTCTACGTGGTTCTAGGTATAACGTAGTTTGTAATCGTCGTTGTATGGTTATTGGTTCTACGTGGTTCTAGGTATAACGTAGTTTGTAATCGTCCTTGCATGGTTATTGGTTCTACGTGGTTCTAGGTATAACGTAGTTTGTAATCGTCCTTGCATGGTTATTGGTTCTGCGCGGTTCTAGGTATAACGTAGTTTGTAATCGTCCTTGCATGGTTATTGGTTCTACGCGGTTCTAGGTATAACGTAGTTTGTAATCGTCCTTGCATGGTTATTGGTTCTACGCGGTTCTAGGTATAACGTAGTTTGTAATCGTCCTTGCATGGTTATTGGTAGATGAGTTCTGCGCGGTTCTAGGTATAACGTAGTTTGTAATCGTTGTTGCATGGTTATTGGTTCTACGCGGTTCTAGGTATAACATAGTTTGTAATCGTCCTTGCATGGTTATTGGTTCTACGCGGTTCTAGGTATAACGTAGTTTGTAATCGTTGTTGTACGGTTATTGGTTCTACGCGGTTCTAGGTATAACGTAGTTGGTAATCATCGTTGCATGGTTATTGGTTCTACGCGGTTCTAGGTATAACGTAGTTTGTAATCGTCGTTGTATGGTTATTGGTTGTACGCAGTTCTAGGTATAGCGTAGTTTGTAATCGTCCTTGCATGGTTATTGGTTCTACGTGGTTCTAGGTATAACGTAGTTTGTAATCGTCGTTGTATGGTTATTGGTTCTACGTGGTTCTAGGTATAACGTAGTTTGTAATCGTCCTTGCATGGTTATTGGTTCTACGTGGTTCTAGGTATAACGTAGTTTGTAATCGTCCTTGCATGGTTATTGGTTCTGCGCGGTTCTAGGTATAACGTAGTTTGTAATCGTCCTTGCATGGTTATTGGTTCTACGCGGTTCTAGGTATAACGTAGTTTGTAATCGTCCTTGCATGGTTATTGGTTCTACGCGGTTCTAGGTATAACGTAGTTTGTAATCGTCCTTGCATGGTTATTGGTAGATGAGTTCTGCGCGGTTCTAGGTATAACGTAGTTTGTAATCGTTGTTGCATGGTTATTGGTTCTACGCGGTTCTAGGTATAACATAGTTTGTAATCGTCCTTGCATGGTTATTGGTTCTACGCGGTTCTAGGTATAACGTAGTTTGTAATCGTTGTTGTACGGTTATTGGTTCTACGCGGTTCTAGGTATAATGTAGTTTGTAATCGTCCTTGCATGGTTATTGGTAGATGAGTTCTGCGCGGTTCTAGGTATAACGTAGTTTGTAATCGTCCTTGCATGGTTATTGGTAGATGAGTTCTGCACGGTTCTAGGTATAACGTAGTTGGTAATCATCGTTGCATGGTTATTGGTTCTACGCGGTTCTAGGTATAACGTAGTTTGTAATCGTCGTTGTATGGTTATTGGTTGTACGCAGTTCTAGGTATAGCGTAGTTTGTAATCGTCCTTGCATGGTTATTGGTTCTACGTGGTTCTAGTTATAACGTAGTTTGTAATCGTCCTTGCATGGTTATTGGTTCTGCGCGGTTCTAGGTATAGCGTAGTTTGTAATCGTCCTTGCATGGTTATTGGTAGATGAGTTCTGCGCGGTTCTAGGTATAGCGTAGTTTGTAATCGTCCTTGCATGGTTATTGGTTCTACGCGGTTCTAGGTATAACGTAGTTTGTAATCGTCCTTGCATGGTTATTGGTTCTACGTGGTTCTAGGTATAACGTAGTTTGTAATCGTCCTTGCATGGTTATTGGTTCTACGCGGTTCTAGGTATAACGTAGTTTGTAATCGTCCTTGCATGGTTATTGGTTCTACGTGGTTCTAGGTATAACGTAGTTTGTAATCGTCCTTGCATGGTTATTGGTTCCACATGGTTCTAGTTATAACGTAGTTTGTAATCGTTGTACGGTTATTGGTTCTACGCGGTTCTAGGTATAACGTAGTTTGTAATCGTCCTTGCATGGTTATTGGTTCTACGTGGTTCTAGGTATAATGTAGTTGGTAATCGTCCTTGCATGGTTATTGGTTCTGCGCGGTTCAAGGTATAACGTAGTTTGTAAGCGTCCTTGCATGGTTATTGGTTCTACGTGGTTCTAGGTATAACGTAGTTTGTAATCGTCCTTGCATGGTTATTGGTTCTACATGGTTCTAGTTATAACGTAGTTTGTAATCGTTGTACGGTTATTGGTTCTACGCGGTTCTAGGTATAACGTAGTTTGTAATCGTCCTTGCATGGTTATTGGTTCTACGTGGTTCTAGGTATAATGTAGTTGGTAATCGTCCTTGCATGGTTATTGGTTCTGCGCGGTTCTAGGTATAACGTAGTTTGTAATCGTCCTTGCATGGTTATTGGTTCTACGTGGTTCTAGTTATAACGTAGTTTTTAATCGTCCTTGCATGGTTATTGGTTCTGCGCGGTTCTAGGTATAGCGTAGTTTGTAATCGTCCTTGCATGGTTATTGGTTCTACGCGGTTCTAGGTATAACGTAGTTTGTAATCGTCCTTGCATGGTTATTGGTTCTACGTGGTTCTAGTTATAACGTAGTTTTTAATCGTCCTTGCATGGTTATTGGTTCTGCGCGGTTCTAGGTATAGCGTAGTTTGTAATCGTCCTTGCATGGTTATTGGTAGATGAGTTCTGCGCGGTTCTAGGTATAGCGTAGTTTGTAATCGTTCTTTGCATGGTTATTGGTTCTACGCGGTTCTAGGTATAACGTAGTTTGTAATCGTCCTTGCATGGTTATTGGTTCTACGTGGTTCTAGTTATAACGTAGTTGGTAATCGTCCTTGCATGGTTATTGGTTGTACGCAGTTCTAGGTATAGCGTAGTTTGTAATCGTCCTTGCATGGTTATTGGTAGATGAGTTCTGCGCGGTTCTAGTTATAATGTAGTTTGTAATCGTCCTTGCATGGTTATTGGTTCTACGCGGTTCTAGGTATAACGTAGTTTGTAATCGTCCTTGCATGGTTATTGGTTCTACGTGGTTCTAGTTATAACGTAGTTTGTAATCGTCTTTGCATGGTTATTGGTTCTACGTGGTTCTAGGTATAACGTAGTTTGTAATCGTTGTTGTACGGTTATTGGTTCTACGCGGTTCTAGGTATAACGTAGTTTGTAATCGTCCTTGCATGGTTATTGGTAGATGAGTTCTGCGCGGTTCTAGGTATAACGTAGTTTGTAATCGTCCTTGCATGGTTATTGGTTCTACGTGGTTCTAGTTATAACGTAGTTGGTAATCGTCCTTGCATGGTTATTGGTTGTACGCAGTTCTAGGTATAACATAGTTTGTAATCGTCGTTGTATGGTTATTGGTTCTACGTGGTTCTAGGTATAACGTAGTTTGTAATCGTCCTTGCATGGTTATTGGTTCTACGTGGTTCTAGTTATAACGTAGTTGGTAATCGTCCTTGCATGGTTATTGGTTGTACGCAGTTCTAGGTATAACGTAGTTTGTAATCGTCCTTGCATGGTTATTGGTAGATGAGTTCTGCGCGGTTCTAGTTATAATGTAGTTTGTAATCGTCCTTGCATGGTTATTGGTTCTACATGGTTCTAGTTATAACGTAGTTTGTAATCGTCCTTGCATGGTTATTGGTTCTACGTGGTTCTAGGTATAACGTAGTTTGTAATCGTCCTTGCATGGTTATTGGTTCTACGCGGTTCTAGGTATAACGTAGTTTGTAATCGTCCTTGCATGGTTATTGGTTCTACGTGGTTCTAGTTATAACGTAGTTTGTAATCGTCCTTGCATGGTTATTGGTTCTACGTGGTTCTAGGTATAACGTAGTTTGTAATCGTCCTTGCATGGTTATTGGTTCTACGCGGTTCTAGGTATAACGTAGTTTGTAATCGTCCTTGCATGGTTATTGGTTCTACGCGGTTCTAGGTATAACGTAGTTTGTAATCGTCGTTGTATGGTTTTTGGTTCTACGCGGTTCTAAGTATAACGTAGTTTGTAATCGTCCTTGCATGGTTATTGGTAGATGAGTTTTGCGCGGTTCTAGGTATAACGTAGTTTGTAATCGTCCTTGCATGGTTATTGGTTCTACGTGGTTCTAGTTATAACGTAGTTGGTAATCGTTGTTGTATGGTTATTGGTTCTACGCGGTTCTAGGTATAACGTAGTTTGTAATCGTCCTTGCATGGTTATTGGTTCTACGTGGTTCTAGGTATAACGTAGTTTGTAATCGTCCTTGCATGGTTATTGGTTCTACGCGGTTCTAGGTATAACGTAGTTTGTAATCGTCCTTGCATGGTTATTGGTTCTACGTGGTTCTAGTTATAACGTAGTTTGTAATCGTCCTTGCATGGTTATTGGTAGATGAGTTCTGCGCGGTTCTAGTTATAACGTAGTTTGTAATCGTCCTTGCATGGTTATTGGTTCTACGTGGTTCTAGTTATAACGTAGTTGGTAATCGTTGTTGTATGGTTATTGGTTCTACGCGGTTCTAGGTATAACGTAGTTTGTAATCGTCCTTGCATGGTTATTGGTAGATGAGTTCTGCGCGGTTCTAGTTATAACGTAGTTTGTAATCGTCCTTGCATGGTTATTGGTTCTATGCGGTTCTAGGTATAACGTAGTTTGTAATCGTCCTTGCATGGTTATTGGTTCTACGTGGTTCTAGTTATAACGTAGTTTGTAATCGTCCTTGCATGGTTATTGGTAGATGAGTTCTGCGCGGTTCTAGTTATAACGTAGTTTGTAATCGTCCTTGCATGGTTATTGGTAGATGAGTTCTGCGCGGTTCTAGGTATAACGTAGTTTGTAATCGTCCTTGTATGGTTATTGGTTCTACGCGGTTCTAGGTATAACGTAGTTTGTAATCGTCGTTGCATGGTTATTGGTTCTACGCGGTTCTAGGTATAACGTAGTTTGTAATCGTCCTTGCATGGTTATTGGTTCTACGTGGTTCTAGTTATAACGTAGTTTGTAATCGTCCTTGCATGGTTATTGGTTCTACGCGGTTCTAGGTATAACGTAGTTTGTAATCGTCCTTGCATGGTTATTGGTTCTACGCGGTTCTAGGTATAACGTAGTTTGTAATCGTCGTTGCATGGTTATTGGTTCTACGCGGTTCTAGGTATAACGTAGTTTGTAATCGTCCTTGCATGGTTATTGGTTCTACGTGGTTCTAGTTATAACGTAGTTTGTAATCGTCCTTGCATGGTTATTGGTTCTACGCGGTTCTAGGTATAACGTAGTTTGTAATCGTCCTTGCATGGTTATTGGTTCTACGTGGTTCTAGTTATAACGTAGTTTGTAATCGTCCTTGCATGGTTATTGGTTCTACGTGGTTCTAGGTATAACGTAGTTTGTAATCGTCCTTGCATGGTTATTGGTTCTACGCGGTTCTAGGTATAACGTAGTTTGTAATCGTCGTTGTATGGTTTTTGGTTCTACGCGGTTCTAAGTATAACGTAGTTTGTAATCGTCCTTGCATGGTTATTGGTAGATGAGTTTTGCGCGGTTCTAGGTATAACGTAGTTTGTAATCGTCCTTGCATGGTTATTGGTTCTACGCGGTTCTAGGTATAACGTAGTTTGTAATCGTCCTTGCATGGTTATTGGTTCTACGTGGTTCTAGTTATAACGTAGTTTGTAATCGTCCTTGCATGGTTATTGGTTCTACGTGGTTCTAGGTATAACGTAGTTTGTAATCGTCCTTGCATGGTTATTGGTTCTACGCGGTTCTAGGTATAACGTAGTTTGTAATCGTCCTTGCATGGTTATTGGTTCTACGCGGTTCTAGGTATAACGTAGTTTGTAATCGTCGTTGTATGGTTTTTGGTTCTACGCGGTTCTAAGTATAACGTAGTTTGTAATCGTCCTTGCATGGTTATTGGTAGATGAGTTTTGCGCGGTTCTAGGTATAACGTAGTTTGTAATCGTCCTTGCATGGTTATTGGTTCTACGTGGTTCTAGTTATAACGTAGTTGGTAATCGTTGTTGTATGGTTATTGGTTCTACGCGGTTCTAGGTATAACGTAGTTTGTAATCGTCCTTGCATGGTTATTGGTTCTACGCGGTTCTAGGTATAACGTAGTTTGTAATCGTCCTTGCATGGTTATTGGTTCTACGCGGTTCTAGGTATAACGTAGTTTGTAATCGTCCTTGCATGGTTATTGGTTCTACGTGGTTCTAGTTATAACGTAGTTTGTAATCGTCCTTGCATGGTTATTGGTAGATGAGTTCTGCGCGGTTCTAGTTATAACGTAGTTTGTAATCGTCCTTGCATGGTTATTGGTTCTACGTGGTTCTAGGTATAACGTAGTTTGTAATCGTCCTTGCATGGTTATTGGTTCTGCGCGGTTCTAGGTATAACGTAGTTTGTAATCGTCCTTGCATGGTTATTGGTTCTACGTGGTTCTAGGTATAACGTAGTTGGTAATCGTCCTTGCATGGTTATTGGTTCTACATGGTTCTAGTTATAACGTAGTTTGTAATCGTCCTTGCATGGTTATTGGTTGTACGTGGTTCTAGTTATAACGTAGTTTGTAATCGTCCTTGCATGGTTATTGGTTCTACGTGGTTCTAGGTATAACGTAGTTTGTAATCGTCCTTGCATGGTTATTGCTTCTGCGCGGTTCTAGGTATAACGTAGTTTGTAATCGTCCTTGCATGGTTATTGGTTCTACGTGGTTCTAGGTATAACGTAGTTGGTAATCGTCCTTGCATGGTTATTGGTTCTACATGGTTCTAGTTATAACGTAGTTTGTAATCGTCCTTGCATGGTTATTGGTTGTACGTGGTTCTAGTTATAACGTAGTTTGTAATCGTCCTTGCATGGTTATTGGTTCTACGTGGTTCTAGGTATGACGTAGTTTGTAATCGTCCTTGCATGGTTATTGCTTCTGCGCGGTTCTAGGTATAACGTAGTTTGTAATCGTCCTTGCATGGTTATTGGTTGTACGTGGTTCTAGTTATAACGTAGTTTGTAATCGTCCTTGCATGGTTATTGGTTCTACGTGGTTCTAGGTATAACGTAGTTTGTAATCGTCCTTGCATGGTTATTGGTTCTACGTGGTTCTAGTTATAACGTAGTTGGTAATCGTCCTTGCATGGTTATTGGTTGTACGCAGTTCTAGGTATAACGTAGTTTGTAATCGTCCTTGCATGGTTATTGGTAGATGAGTTCTGCGCGGTTCTAGTTATAATGTAGTTTGTAATCGTCCTTGCATGGTTATTGCTTCTGCGCGGTTCTAGGTATAACGTAGTTTGTAATCGTCCTTGCATGGTTACCAGACCTGTGAACCCGGTCTCATGATTCGGTACATTCCTGATTATCGTGATTTGGATTCCCATCATCCCACCGATTTTGCTTGGTCACTTCGTGTTCTCTTTTTTGAACTACGTGTGTGGGATCCGTTACTTTTTCCCGGACCGCCGCTGTACCCAGATCAGTCATCCGCAGACACAGTCACTACTGGAACTCCATTTCAGCTCGAATATTCATGGCGCCACCAGGAAAAGAGCGTCATTATAATATTCTGTATAATAATGATGTTCTGCAGGTTCTGTGATAGATCAGGCCGAGGTAAACCCAGGTGCCAGTACACCTTCGTTACAGCTCATGGTTGGCATCCTCACCGTTGGCAGGTAGGCTCTGGATGACTTTGACTGCGGCGTGGAACCTGAGCTCGTACACGGGTCTGCTGCTGTCCGCCATCATGTCGCCAGCTCCAGCAAACCGTCAAATCTGGACGGAGGAACACGGACGGACAGACGGTCACACGGCACGGCGAGAGCTGGCCTGAAACCAGGAGACCAGAGGTCAGGCGCTTCCAACTGGACAACAACCACAGGCACACGGTCCCACCCCCAACTTATTCCTACAGCGATCGGACATTTATTAACACTCTCTAACCTTTAATCCAATTTCTACACAAAAACAGAAAATCGCTCAGCCTTCCGCGTCGTAGCGATTCACACGCGTCACACGGCGCACAGTATTCCATACCGGGCTCTTCAAGCAGCGTCACGACGGGTAGAACTCTTGATGATGCTGATAATAACGATCATAATAAGTTTATTCCTCACCATCTGATCGTCTACCTGCGGCCGTGACAGCGTCTTCTCGGCTTATGTTGCGATCGGTCGATGTGCGCATGCGCGCAGCGGGGGTTCTACGGGACTTGTAGTTTTTTAGCCCGCAAGGTCCGCGCAGCAATACCCATAATGCACCGTGCGGATGACTGTTTGGTGGGATGTGTATTTTCAGAAACTGCTGTACTCTTGCCCGACAACGACCTAAAAACGTGTCGGAGGCGATTCTCAGTCAATTTTTTGAACGTTTGCTGTTGGTCGCAACGATAAAAAAAAAATCGAGTCAAATAACGGAGTGGTGCACCGCGCTGCGAAACGTGCAGTTTGTGCGACGCAGCTGCGCTCTCTTAAACTGTATTGGGGTTAAGTTGGACTTTTCTCAAACTACCTTTCCCACAATGCATCTAGACTGCTTGATTAATAAACTACACACCCCATCGAACATTGCCGCAAGACAACGTATACTTATTCCATTACCTCTACTACGTAAAGCAAAGCAGATCAGTGTGTTATTTATGTACTTCCGTTATAAAAAGTAAATAATATACTTATTAATATTATTGAAACGTGTCAGAGACATTGGTGTGGTGAAATACAGTGATTTGTTTCTGAATCCAGCGTAACTACATCTCCCAGCACGCCACGCTGCAGAACTGCATCTCCCAGGCTGCACTGCGCGGCCCCGCTTGTTGGTTGGCCCCTTTGTCGGGTCGGCAGGGCCCGTCATCCGCCTGTCGGACCGAGCGCGTCCGCTCACAGGGACCAGGAGAGGCTCTGCGGGGGGATGTAAGATGGCAGAGCTGCAAATGCTGCTCGACGAAGAGATCCCGGCCGGAAAGCGGGCTCTGGTGGAGAGCTACCAGAACCTGAACCGGGTCGCGGACTACTGCGAGAGCAACTATGTCCAGGTGAGGCGCGGCTTCGGCGGCTTCTCGGCGGCTTTTTCCTCAGAGCGAACTGGAGGCAGGAAATGTGGATCCACGGAGACGGAGCTCGGGGGGGAGGCTCGCCGGATCGATTCGTTCGTCCCGAGGGTGTGAACCGGGATACTGAATGAAGTTTTTTTCAGCGTAGCTTCCATTTCTCTCCGATATCGCGATATCTGCGGTTCTGTCGCGATATTCGTCTCGAATCGTGTCATGTCACCGGGAGAATCGCCGACACGAGTGGGACACGTTTATTGATGAATTATTTCTTATTGATTTGTCTCAGTGGGCAACTTACATGGAGGAAACGGCAGGATGATGTTTAATAAAAATGACAGAACGCTAAATACAATACAATAAGTAAAATTTAAATATTTTTTTAATTACACAAGTAAACCGTGAGACAGGCACATTTCCGACAGTGTCACTGTGGCGTGGTGGCCGCCGAGGAGCGTGAGGTGGCTCTGGGCCCGGCCCGCCAGGTGAGCCGTGGAGCTGGATCTGGTCCAGGACCGTCCTCCCGGCGGCGTGTCCCAGCTTGACGCGGCATGTAGTTCTCTTCTCTCCTGCGTCCTGCGGGCCTGCCGGCTCCATCGGCCTTCCTCCTGCTCCAGGGACATTCGGGGTGTGTCCACTCTACTGAGACTCGGGCCACATGCATCTCTTCCCCCGTAATTAACAGTAATTATCATCACCGGCGTGCTCCACGTCCTCCACACCTCTCCCCATCTTTTACGCAGATAAAAGCGCAGATAAAAGCGCATGTAGCCGTCCCGCTGAAGGAATATGGGGAGTTTGGGGCTCTTGCTGCGGAAATTCGACCGTCTTAATGCACTTCCTGTGACCAGTTAAAAGGTTTTGCTATGAAGCAGCATTATTTCTAGTTTCGACCATATTATGTTGGTATAAAATATATTTTGTGTTGGTTTTAGATTTACTATCCGTTGCAAGTTCCCGCAGAACCGGTTTAATTATTAATTGAAATGTAATAACCTTCTGGACTTCATGTTTACTGGACGCGGGTTATTTCTCGCTTCTAGACTCCGCCCTTTCTTCCCTTCCAGCTTCGGAGTTTCTCTCTTTATTTCTTTTTATACTTCACTTTCGTCTCAGTTCCTCTTTTGTGGACGTTTTTGCTCTGTGAATAGCGAGACGAGGTGGGGGGACGTCACCCCAGTGGACAGGACGCACCCACCTGGCCTCAGGTAACGCCCACGTCCAGCGTTTCCATGCGATACGGCTCGAGCATGTCCTCAAAATGCCCAGATTACCCAGAAGAGCGTTTATCACCTCGCCTGGTTTTATAACTTCCTGTCTCGCTCGCTACGTGGGACGTTTCCGTCTGTGTCTCCCGCCAGGAAGTATGCAGTGTGGACGTTCTACTTCTGTTTTTCCAGCCGTCCTCCTCCGCCAGTAAGAATGATGACTTTTAGTCACCAGCAGAACATCTGATGAAGTGAAGTTGCGGTGAAATGTGTACCAGGGTTGGTAACACACTCGCCTATGAACCAGAAGACCCAGGTTCTGGTCTGATAAATGCTGTCAATGTATTTAACCGTCACCCTTAGTAGCATGTGGGGACGGTACCTTCATCAAGGGGACCTCAGTGGAACATCCGAGCCTGCAACCTTCCACCACTGATGAATGAATCTCTCTCAAATGTTCTTCGTCCAGGAGCCCCGTCAGGGGGGCATTTATCACCTACTGCCCCCCAGGGCGTCTTGAAGATCAAACACACTGGTCTGTTCAGATGAAAGCTGCAGCTCCACACCAGGCCCGGGTCTGGTGTAACCTGGGCTTCAGGAGGCACCACAGCTCTTTAGATATTGAAAGCAGACACCTGAACATCTAAAAATGGGGGTGAAGAAATTTGGCTAGTGACTCTTCCTGCTCTTTAACCTACGACCTTTCTACAGTCACAGAGAGATCCATGCGCTTACATTTACAGCATTTACCAGACGTTACAGGGACAGTCCCCCCCCCGGAGACACTCAGGGTTAAGTGTCCTGCTCAGGGACACGGTGGTAGTAGGTGGGGTTTGAACCTGGGTCTTCTGGTTCATAGGCGAGTGTGTTACCCACTAGCACGCCCAGTTTATTTATATATTTTCAGGCGTTCTTCCCGCGTTCCTCCTCCGTTTCCTCTCGTCCTGCTGACACCAGAAAAAGCGAGAGGAAACGGGTCTGAGGACGTTCATCACCCCCGTCTGTTCGTCTGTTTCTGTGTGGACTTGGTCCGGTCAGCCTCTATACATGAAAAACCCGTTTGTTTACCAGTGAATTGACCTTTGACCCAATATGATGGACAACTCTGGTCCCAGGTTCGTTAAACTCATCTGTCACGTAGAGTTACTCAACGCTGGTCAATCACCCAGAATGCTGTTGAGATCAAAGCAGAGCGAAATTGGTATGAATGCTGGCATTTATGAGCTGAAGGTCAGGTGACCATGACTGCGATTGATTATTGGGGGGGTCGGGACGATGTGTTAAAATACAGACCTGAGCAACGACTGACCCAGTTTACAATCTTCAGGGCTGAATACAGAGCTTTTTCATATTTATAAGATACCTGGTATCTTCTGGCCTCATGGCTGTGACGGTCCATGTTGATGTATCTGTAAAAAGTTAATTATACAACTTCCTGCTGCCGCGCCTTTGCTATGGACACGTGCTACCAAAACACGGGTAACACACTCGCCTATGAACCAGAAGACCCAGGTTCAAACCCCACTTACTACCATCGTGTCCCTGAGCAGGACACTTAACCCTGAGTGTCTCCAGGGGGGGACTGTCCCTGTAACTACTGATTGTAAGTCGCTCTGGATAAGGGCGTCTGATAAATGCTGTAAATATATACATCTACAGTCTATGGCTTAATTAATATCGCATTATGAATATTATGCCGTAGGAGGAGTCATTCAGTGTGGCGGGACACATGTTCTGGCTCCGATGGCCTTCCACAGGGAGGAGATCTGATGCTCCTGCTTTCTGTCCCTGATCCTCAACTTCTGTTATCTTATCCTGAGACCTCAGAACTTTGTCCTGTCAGGCCGTCCCCACTAAACTCTCAAAATGGACTCAGTGAGAGAAACGTTGCAGTGGGGGTGGATGAATAGCCATCTCTCCATCTGACTGAAGGAATTCGAGGTGACCCCTCGTCTCTTTGTTTGGGGGTGGCCTTCTTTGCTCCTGAAACCCAGATCCAGACGGAACGGTTGGTCTCGTACGGTGTTTGGATGTCATGTGACCGTGGTCGTGGAGAGCGTTTGGCCTCGGGGAGATCAGTCGCTCGCAGGAAGTGCGTATTCGCACGGGAGTTGCAACACAACCTCCGTCAGGCGGTGACCAGGAACTCTGGAATTCCTGGAATTTTAAGAGGATCCTCAAGAGGTTCCCTGGGATATTCTCGGCCTCCAGGAACGTGGAGTAAAGAACCACCCCGGAAGAGCGACTGATGGTTCCTCTCAGCTCTCTAGGCGTTTATCGCTCTGCATCCTGGGAAATGTTGTGGGTTTCGGGTCGGACGCTCGTCTTCGCTTCACCTGCTCGCGTCGGTTTACCGCCATCTCCAGAACGGTGACCAGCGACCGCAGTAAAAACGTGGTTCTTTCACACAGGAAGTGAGCGCGAAGGCGCCAGCTGCTCCTCGTCCGCCGTCGGTTTCTTCTGATGTCCCCTGATGGGCCAAGGGACGTTCTCACCTGTCCCAGGATGGTTCTATAGTGTTTTTAGTCTGAGAGAGGTCCTCAGCGAGGTGGCTTCACCGTCCACTAGGAGTTTAGGCAGAGATCCTCTCAGTTTCTTCAACCATGACCTCCCCTGGTAATGCCAAAATATGACCGTACATTTCCAGCATTTACCAGACGGCCTTATCCAGAGCGACTTACAATCAGTAGTTACAGGGACAGTCCCCCCCTGGAGACACTCAGGGTTAAGTGTCCTGCTCAGGGACACGATGGTAGTAAGTGGGATTTGAAGCTGGGTCTCCTGGTTCATAGGTGAGTGTGTCACCCGCTAGGCTACTACCGTCCTACACTTGGGCTGGAGATGAGACGTAATACCATATAATAAAGACCTTAAAGATAATAATTGACAGATTGTATGAATAAAATCAAGCCCGTCCTCCATCTGTCCCCCTCAGGCTCCGGATAAGAGGAAGGCGCTGGAGGAGACCAAGTCCTACACCACCCAGTCCCTGGCCAGCGTGGCCTACCAGATCAACGCCTTGGCCAACAATGTCCTGCAACTGCTGGACATCCAGGCGTCCCAGCTGCGCCGCATGGAGTCGTCCATCAACCACATATCACAGGTACACACGCCCACAACTACGTCCCTCATGTGACAATCACTTCACTTTAATGTAGGACATGCTGCATATCATCTTTTGTAAAAATATTTATCATCATAGATGTACGATGTGAACGTGAAGATCTGTAAAGATGGGACGTTTCAAGGTCCATGGAGTGCTATCATGCCAAAATCAACCCTAGATAGATACGTAATTAACATTAATTATGCAAATGTGTGCACAATATTTACATTTTTTACCTTTATGACATTATCAGACGCCCTTATCCAGAGCGACTTACAGTCAGTAGTTACAGGGACAGTCCCCCCCTCCTAGAGACACTCAGGGTTAAGTGTCCTGCTCAGGGACACGATGGTAGTAAGTGGGGTTCGAACCTGGGACTCTGTGCTTGTCTGGTTTGTAGTCGAGTGTCACTACCAGCACGTATATTTGTCCCTGTGACATACACAGTGACACACAGAGACAGAGTCCTAGACGAGTCCCTTCATCTTCCTCTTAATGTCCATTCAGTCCCCTCTTTTCTGCCCAACTGAATGACTGTCCTTGTCATTCGGGGGAGGCGGGGCCACTACCTCCCCCCACCCGCCCCGCAGCTACATTTAACCGGCGCGAAGAGAGGAGGCTCAACGCCGCGACCCCCGCCGGGCCGGGTCAGACGTCAGGGACGGTTAAATCGGGCCACTGATCCCGTCCAGTCCTCACTGCCGTACCAGACACACAAACAGCGACATTCCAGGTTTCCCAGACACTTCCATCTGGGATCGGGAATGTGTTGGGAAGCATTTCGAAAGCTTCCGTCTGGCCGCCACGGCGCGCCTTTCGCCAAATCAAATTGCAGCCTGTTAATGCGCCATTCAGGGCGTCTCCGTGGAAACGGTATCTGGTGTGGGCTGCTGATGTTTGTACGGTTGATTTATACATCGGCGCGCCTGTTGCCATGTACGGTGATTATGAACACCGGACGCTTTATGAACTGGACCACCGTCATCACGCAAACATCTCACAGCGTCAGAAAATGGCGGTTCCCGGAGGTTCTGCACGCTCCACTTTTTGGTGGGATCTGGCACGGGTTCAAGCTGCGTGTGGGTACGTTTGTTGGCGTGGGTGAGTGCTGATTGGTTGATGGATGAGTTGGTCTGTGATGTGACTTCAGAACCGCTGGCGCGGGTCGCCGCGGAACGTTCATTATCGATAGTGCCGAACGCGCCGTTCCTGCAACCGGGGCCGTATATCAAAATGTGGGCGGAGTCGCAGAGGCACCACGCCCCAGGTAGGGCTGCGGGTGGGCGTGGCGTCCGGCTGGCTTTCCCACGCCGTACTGTACTGTGGACCGTGTGTCCGTGGATCCCCCTCAGCCGAGCGGACGAGGACAGAGGAGCTCTGTGTGACCAGCTGGACCCGGTGCACCATGGGAGACCGTGCCGCGGCTGATTTGATTAGCAGCCCTGTGTCTCGGTCTGATGGTGGACATTCGGGGAGTTAATGGCCCCTGTGTTTCCGCCGGCGGATGAGGGACGTCGTTGTCTCAGCCTCTGCAGCATTACTGAATGTCCACGCGGCGTCTTCACTCAGCAGCGTCTAGAACAGGATCCAGCGTCCCTGGTGTCTTACAGGAGGTGTCTCAGCCTCCACGTTCTCCAGACACATGGAGGAATCTGCTCTGGCCCAGATACCTTCAGAGGTGCAGTGGGGTCTCCAGAATGGCAGAGGAGTGTATAAAAAATGGTGTGTGTGTGGTGTGTGTGTGTGTGTGTGGTGTGTGTGTGTGTGTGTAGAAACGTGTCGGAGGAAACGCGCTTCCTTCTCCGGCTCCCTGTGGAGACGAGTCTTCTCCAAACAGGAAGTGGAGCTGTGTGATGATAAGTGTGAGCTGGGAGCCGCTGCGGTATCGGCCGTCGGGGGTTAAACTCGCCGGAGAACCAGAAAAACGAGGCCCTCCGAGCGATTTCGCAAGAGGGCGGTCTTACGGCGTTTCGCTGGCGTGGCCCCGCCCCCCGCACGTCTGGGAAAAACCTCGAAAATGCAGATCTCATCAGCGGCACACGCCCCTGCATTAACAATACCGCTCGCTGCGCCGTGCATGCTGGGTAACTTCCCGTTCTTCAATAGTGAAGAAGAACAGTCACTATTAGGGCGTGGCCTCTCTCTCTCTCTCTCTCTCTCTCTCTCTCTCTAACCTGCTCTGAGAATAGCCTCCTGCGGTCGAGCCCTGCGATTAAACCCTGAACCGAAATGACAGCGAGGGGGTGTGTCCCCAGGGGATGGTGTGGGTGTGGTCTTTGTTTTGGTTGATTGTATCATCTTTTTTTCGGTTCTGCGCCCCACGAGATGGTATATTATGTAAAGGGGCGTGTGAAACGGGTGTGTTTCAGAGTCCTGCTGTAGAGCGTTATTGAGTAAACTTCTTCATGTCGCCGTTTGCTTAGTCTGGTTGGAATCCCATCCATGCATTTCTACTCGCAGGTTCGACCACGCCCGACTGTAGCACGTCCAGACGTTCATATTTTCTTCCGAAGTGCCGCAGGGCGACCCAGACTCTAATTGGTGGTGGTTGTGAAGAAGAAGAAGAGCTCCATCACCGGTGTGGTTCCTCCAACCGAGGCGTTAAACAGAAATAAGGACGTAGCAGTCGAATACTGAAGCAAATACAGAATCAATTCTTCACTTTTTATATACAGTCCAGGCCAGAAGTCTGGACACCTTCTCATTCGACGTGTTTTCTTTATTCTCATGACCATTTACGTTGGTAGATTCTCACTGAAGGCATCAAAACTATGAATGAACACATGTGGAGTTCTGTACTTAACAAAAAAAGGTGAAATAAGTGAAAACATGTTTTATATTCTAGTTTCTTTGCTCTGATTACTGCTTTGAACACTCTTGGCATTCTCTCGATGAGCTTCAAGAGGTCGTCACCTGAAATGCTTCTCCAACAGTCTTGAAGGAGTTCCCAGAGGTGTTTAGCACTTGTTGGTCCAGCTCACCCCAAACCATCTGGATTGGGTTCAGGTCCGGTGACTGTGGAGGTCAGGTCTCCACTTTTTGTTAAGTACAGAACTCCATGTGTTCATTCATAGTTCTGATGCCTTCAGTGAGAATCTACCAACGTAAATGGTCCTGAAGATAAAGAAGACACGTTGAATGAGAAGGTGTCCTCCTTTTGGCCTGTACTGTAGATATTTCTTTTATGGTCACACTATGGGGAGAAAAACAGTATTTGAGGTGCTGTATACTGTTGTACAGTAAATCTCTCGAATGTTATGCGTGGTAAGCGAGATCTGACGTGGTTACGTTGTCCCTGTGTAGATGAGATGTTCTGGGTGGATTTTTAATTTTTTTTCCCCCTCTGTACACAGGAAGGAGATGAAATCACCTCCCTACTTCCTGCTGGTGCCAGCTGCACTGCTGATAAACACTCAGCCACGCCCGTAACCGGCAGCAGTCGGCTGCCAAGGCCGCAAACGTTCATGCTCGTCTCTCCGTCACTTCGTCCCTGCTTTTAAACATCGATTTGTGTGTGTGGGTGCGCGCCAGTCGGACCTGTTTCTGTTGTCCTCGTCCTGTAGAGCTTGATGATGATGATGATGATGATGGTTGGGTTTAAACACTGTTGGCCTGCAAGTGGGGCGGGGCCTGTGAGTCTGCAGATTTTTGAAGCCCGTGATCAATAATTTTTGATGAATGACCAATATTTTTCTAATCAGTACCTTTTATTGCACCATGTTCAGCTTGCTCAGATAAGATAAGATGATAATTTATTAATTCCACAAGTGGGATGAGCATCATTTTTTTAATAGAACTTTGTTTGGTTCCGTCTCCAGCGCCTCTGGTTTGTCTGTCCTCCCGTGTCCACTTCCCAGGTTCTGACAGTAAACAGTCCTTCCGTCCTTGGATATCTGGATTTCTCAGAATCTCCTGGAATTTCTGGCGAAGACCCTGGGAACTGGAATCAATCTCAGCAGTTCTGGCTGCTTCATCCATGTGCTGGTCATGAGTGGCCAGATGTGTACGGTGTTACGGTGAAAGAAATGGAACAGGGATCGAGTTGTCTCCTCTTTTTCTGCTCTGTTTGAAAGATAAAGAAGAAAGTGAAGTGATTGTCACTGTGAAACACTGCAGCACAGCACACGGTGCACACAGTGAAGTTTGTCCTCTGTATTTAACCATCACCCTGAGTGGGTGTGTGGACGGTACCGATTATGGATCTGCAGGTCACCTCTGGCCTGATATTAAAATGACTACTTATGCAGGCGGTTAACTGTGGTGTGGCGCCCCAGCGCGGTAATTCACTTCCTGCCGCCCTGCGCAGACGGTGGACATCCACAAGGAGAAGGTCGCCAGGCGAGAGATCGGCATCCTGACCACGAACAAGAACACGTCGAGGACCCACAAGATCATCGCACCGGCCAACGTGGAGCGGCCCGTCCGCTACATCCGGAAGCCCGTCGACTATACAGTGCTGGACGACGTCGGCCACGGGGTCAAGGTGAGGCGCCGTTACCCAGTTCTTACCCATGATGCCCCTGGCTCGTCTCGTCGTTCCCTTTCAGCTGAACCCATTACGTGGACGTTAGGTGGACTACTAAAACAAGCCCCGCCCCTTTCTAAACCTTGTTAAAATATGTTTAAATATAGGATTTGAAATCTGCTGGTGCAAACGTCAGGTTGGCAAGCTCCGCCTCCCTCATGAGACTCCGCTTCCCATCCAATCACAGCATCGCGTATCATTCTGACCCGGTTTTACTTGACCCCCCCATACCGACCTGCATGACCTCCCTGCGGGGTCGCCGCTCGCTGATTTTCACGGGGACGGTGGTCCCTGGGCACCAATCACTCGCCACGTCCTGCAGATGATCAATACGCTGATGGCGCCGGTCAACATCACTCCAGCCGCGACCTGCTTTACGCCTGGCCTGCACTCGTTCTCCCGACCTGAGTCATGTGACCGCGGGATTAGGGCGGCGGGGACGGAGATGGTGGATTATGTGGAACCCTGGACTTCTTTTCTGGGGGTGATTGTGTCGGGTCTGCTCGCTCCGTTTTTCCTCCGTACTCGTCCCCGGTCCTCGGCTCCCTGATCATTCCCGTCCACAAAGTGCCACGCCTTCAACCAAGAAAAGATCTGAAGTGTGTGTTATGAATCACAGGTTCTAAATCAAGCTCACAGTGGATCTGACGTCAGGCTCCACCCACACACTGTTAAGACACGCCCATTTTGACATGCCTTCTCTGTTTCTGTCTTTACTCCCTCTTCTCTTAACGCCCACGCCAGTGGCTAAAAGCCAAGGTAAGAGTCCTGTTTATTAGCCCCGCCCCTCCTGTCCCCATAGCGCCCCGTGTCTGGTTATTAAATGTGTCTGTACGTAGTGCCACTAGTTCCCAATTAAAGCTCTAATCATGTCTTAATTTTTATTAACGTGTAAATGTGTCTGCTTTGTCTGTATAGTTACATGCCTGTAATAACTACCACCACTGAGCAACAGATCATGTTAAAATACGTTTATATTGAAATATTCTAATGAGGGATTCATGAAAAAATGTTCTTATATATAAAAATTATATTCTTATATAGTCATTACTGGAATGCATATAAACAAAGTTCATCGTTTTTATTCTTACATTATATACTGTATATATGATATTAATAATAGTGGACAGCAAGGTTTTTGTTGCCTAAATTGGACGAAATGGAATGTTTTGGTACGTCACGTGTTGGTATTTGGACGACATGCTGCTCTCCGGTGGTGGTTATGATGGTGCGGAGAGTTTCCCAGATGGCGAGTTGGAGGTCGGCTCTGTTTTATAAACAGGGCGTGGCTTTAGGGCCACTAGAACTTCTCCCGGTATGTGGTTTGGCCCTTGCGGGGGCGGAGCCGAAAGTCCAGGAGCGTGGCTCCTCCTGTTTTGTCTGGGAAGCTCCTCGCGTCTCTTCATATCATGTAAGAGCTTTAAAGTCCGAGCGGAACCCCAGCTTGACCCCGCCCTCTGCTCTCTGCCCGCAACAGCAACATGGGAACAACCAGCCAATCAGAGGAGGAACTCTGTCGAGGACCAATCCGCCCACGCAGAAGCCACCCAGCCCTCCCATGTCGGGGCGGGGCACTCTCGGGTGAGACGTGTCCACGTGCGAACCGCGGCGGCAGCTGGAGACTCAAACCAGTGTTGATCCTGAGCTCGGTGTTTCACACCCTGACTGGAGTGTGTGTGTGTGTGTGTGTGTGTGTGTGTGTGTGTGTGTGTGTCGACAGGCGCAACACCTCATATAAAACCCTGGAGCCGGTGAAGCCGCCCACCGTGCCTAACGACTACATGACCAGCCCCGCCCGCCTGGGAAACCAACACAGCCCCGCCCGCACCGCATCGCTCAACCAGAGACCCCGGACACACAGGTAACCCCACGCTGGGTGTGCGTTGGCTCCGCCCTGATTGGGAGGGTCGCAGCCGGTCATCCGGCACGGTTTTATATTCTGGATAAATGACTTTCTAATTGCGTGTGTGTGTGTATGTGTGTGTGTGTGTGTGTGTGTGTGTGTATGTGTGTGTGTGTGTGTGCGTGTGTGTGCGCGTGTGTGCGCGTGTGTGTGCGCGTGTGCGCGTGTGTGTGCGCGTGTGTGTGCGCGTGTGTGTGCGTGTGTGTGTGTGTGTGTGTGTGCACCAGCGGCAGTAGCGGCGGCAGTGGCAGCCGCGAGAACAGCGGCAGCAGCAGTATAGGTATCCCCATCGCCGTGCCAACGCCCTCCATTCCCAACTCTGCAGGTGAGACACTTTATTTCTCCTCCCCGCGAGTGTTTTCGAGGACAGAATTAGAGTCTCCAGTGTCCCTTTTGTCTTCTGAGTCTGTAAGTGGGACAGGACGTCTCCTGCTCGCACCGTTACTCCGATTCTCCCGTTTCTGGGTCGGGAGCGAGGGGCGGAGAACAGGTGACTGGAGGGGGCGGGGCTGCTAGACGGACAGACGGAGCGAAGGCTGGAAATGAGCACCGTTGCCATGGCAATACTCATCCAGCACAGTTGAAGAAATGTTACATGTGTATATACTGTTTGAGTTTGTGTGTGTGTGTGTGTGCGTCTGTGTGTGAACAACTCACCAACCCAATATAAACTCTTACAGCCCCGCCCATATTTGCTCCACCTGCCCCGCCTCCACCTTCTCCCCTCCTTGGAATGAGTCCCCCCATGTCTGCAGCAGCAGTAGGTGAGACTCCACCCACCTTGCCTGGCACGCCCCCTCTACAGCGCACAGTCGAGTGGGGGGCGGGGCCTCGCTGGGCGATTCCTCAATTCAGCCAATCTCTGTCGTTTCCCAGCTCAGCCAATCACGGTCAGCGGTTCCTTCCCTTGCAGGGGCTCTTTAGGATGCAAATCTGTGTGTGTGTGTGTGTGTGTGTGTGAGAGAGAGATGTAACTTGCACCACGTTTGATTTGCTTTCGTCTCTGATCTTCAGGTTCATGATTGGATTCTGGGTGGTGGTGCTGGGATTAAATTCGAAACGTTCTGTCTGTTTAAAATTGTATTTGTCTGTGTGTTTGTAAGTTTGTGATCTGAAAATTAATTTGGGTTTGATCTGAGAATGACAATAATCAATAATACAGATAAACAAAAGAAATAAAACTGTATACCGTGTGGAAGTAGACTATAGATCTCCAGATATTATACACGATGTGGAGGTGTTATGGGTGAAGAACCTGCAGCACAGCACTGTTAAACGCAGAAACGTGTGAAGAAGGCCGCTCCCCCGCTGCAGCTCTCCTGTCCGTCAGTCCGTCCTGCTGCGCTGCTGTTTGTATTTCAGGACGGTGGAGCTGCTGCTGTTCTTCTCTCCAGGCTCCTGCTGACCTCCTGACCTCTTGCTGTTGTCCATCTCTGAGGTTCTGGGCTGACCATCTTTGTTTGGGTCTCTCTCTCTCTCTCTCTCTCTCTGTCTGCTGGTGCCGGCAGCGGTGGCCACCGGACCCGGCCTCGGCCCGATCCCCATGTCCCAGTTCGGGACGATATCCCGGCAGATCTCGCGACACAACTCCACCAACTCCTCCGTCTCCATGGTTTCGGCTACGGGCACGTACCGCCGGGCGCCGTCCGTCTCCTCGCAGTTCTCCCTGCAGCAGCAGCAGCAGCCGGCGCCGCCGCCGCCACACGTTAACGGCGGCACCGCCGCCTACCCCCACAACGCAAGTAAGCGGCGAAATTTCCACGTGGAAACGTATTCTGGGTAGCGCGTAGATCTGCGCCCCCCCGCGACTCCGGATTCCGGAAACATTCTGGGCTGATTGTATAAATGTGAAGTAGCCAATCAGCAGCCAACGCTGTTGTAGGCCCGCCTTCCCACTTCACACCTTGAGGCCAACGTTGCACCAACGCTCTCGCAACGTTTCCCACGGTTACTCTCGATAACGTTCCATATATCAGCGGGAAAAATGGCTCCGAACTTCTCAAAGGGGTTGTCCTCCTCGAGTTATTTTTAGCCCCGCCCTGTCCTGGTTGGAGGCCGTTTTTGTGCGTATTTATTGCCTCCAGATCTACTGATGAGTCTGTGGCTCGTGTGGTGAGGGTCACGTGACCTTCCTGACTTTTTCTTTTTTTGTCTGCTTTTCTTCTTCTTCTTCCTCCTCCTTCCTTCCTGCCTGTCTGTCTGTGTGTCCGTGTCCAGTGTCCATCGCCCCGCCTCCTCCGCCCATGCCCCAGCTCACCCCCCAGATCCCCCTCACAGGCTTTGTGGCGCGGATGCAGGAGAGCAGTAAGTGTCCCGTCCTCACCGGCACGCCGCTCTGCACCTCCCGTCGCCGTAACCCAACGTTCCCGCCTCTCGGGCGGCTCTTTACGTAATGCGAAAGCAGCTTACGTCCCGCGGGCCGAATTAACCGGCTCGCATTGTTGCGCCGCGTGAGATTAAACGGCTGAAACGGGCTGATCCAGGGTCAGCTGCCGGAGAGGAGACCTGGATCGGCGCGTCTGCTCCGGCCCGCCCCCTGCTGGAGGACACCGTGAAGCCGGGATTGTCAGGGGCGCCCCCTGGTGGTGGCCTGTGTCTGTAGTGGAGTAGCTGGTAGAGCGGGTGCATGGCTGACTGCTGTTTTACTGGGTGGGGTGGGTGCATGCGGCCTGCGTGAACTTCGTGTGATTGATTGCCGTTTGGCGACGCGCGATTGCAGTTGCAGACACGCCCACGCCCCCGCCACCCCCGCCCCCAGACGACATGCCGATGTTCGACGACTCCCCGCCTCCGCCCCCACCCCCGCCGGTGGACTACGAGGAGGAGGACGCGTCTGTGGTGCACTACAGCGACCCCTACGCCGACGGCGACCCCAACTGGGCCCCCAAGAATTACGTCGAGAAAGGTGCACCCACTTTTACCACGACCCAAAAATATATATTTTAAACGTCCCCTGACATGAAGATGTGACTTTGTGAGATGATTTAACGTTAATACGAGTTCCTCCAGCGGCTAGAAATGGCGGTCGGTGTAAAGAGGGTTTTGGTCGTTCTGCTTCACCGTTCAGAGAGCGGCAGCTCAGGAATTTGTCCCCTTATGACGTCATAAGGGGAAAGGTCACCTCCCATTTCTCATGCTGTTTCTGTGTGAAGTTTTTTATATCCTGTAAAAACGCAGACGCCACCAAACATTGTGACGCTCAACTTCTATAGCCCCCTCTCCTCCTGGCCCCGCCCTCTCTCCTCCTCATTAGCATTTAAAGCTACAGACGGTGAGACGGCGCATCCTGGGAAGTCTCATTGTGGGACTGGATCAAAGTGGCTGGAATTCTTCACCAAGAGACGTCAGATACAGAATTAGGGGACTGACAAGATATAAAAAACATTTAAAAAAATGTTCATGTCAGGGGACCTTTTAAGATGTTGCTTTATAATAGTTGTTTCTTGGTCTGTTGATTTAAACTTTTTTTCTTCTGTTTGTGCCTCCATTGCCATTAATTTTTAATTAAAAAAAATAAATAAATAATAAGTTTAAATGAAATATTTTGAATCTTGATGTACATTTTGGCATGAACTTTCCCGTCCTCAGTGGTGGCCATCTACGACTACTCCAAGGACAAGGACGATGAGCTGAGCTTCATGGAAGGCGCCATCATCTACATCATCAAGAAGAACGACGACGGCTGGTTCGAGGGCGTCTGCAACGGGGTGACGGGCCTGTTCCCCGGCAACTACGTGGAGTCCATCATGCACTACGCCGACTGAAGGCGTCTTCTATTCACCGCTCCACCGTATCCCCCCCCCCCCCCCCCCCCCCCAAATTAGCGAGTAAATAGGAGCGCGTCTGTGCTTTACGGTGTAGTTGTGGGTAAGCGGGGGCGTGCTTGGTTAATGATCGATGATGTACTGCTGCCTGGCAGGGCGGGCCGCTGCAGACGGGCGGCGGCCGCCTGGCTGGCGTCTCAATGACGTGACTGCGACGATTATGATGATTTACCGTGAAAAATTGTGCCATTCGATTCCCTCCCCGATCGTTCGATCGATCACACAGCCGACGTGTTTGCTGCATGCGAGAGCTGACGGCCGAGGTCTCTACACCGGACTCGCCATCAATCAAAAAAAAAGAAATAAACGTACTTATTCCACAGCGCATGCTGCACACGGACGTTTTACTTTATAAAACGATATCTAGTATAATATCCACTTTTAATTCCATTCTGCTTAACACTGTTTAGTTTTTAATTTTGCTCTTTTATGATTTCTCTTATTCTCTCGTTTGATAAAATTGCATTAATTTTTTCGTATGTTCGAGGTTCCGACTGCAGCCAGTACGAACAAACTGAACGGATGCGACGTGGTAGATGGTCGGGATGAAGGCGATGGCCCATCGAACCGGAACTTTCGCCGCTTTAACCCCTTCGCTTCCTTTCGGTCACCGGCGCTCGTCTGTCCGCCCGTTCCACTTGTATTTATATGTTAAATGAGAATTTTAATGTACAGTCTTTTATAATAAATCATTCTCCTACGTAAAGCGCTGCGAGTGTGTGGTGCATGTGGGGGGCGGGAAGAACCACAGGAGGCGGGGTTTAAGTTAAAAACATGTTCACGGTGGCTTTAAGGCCTGGGATGGTGACGTGTGGACGGATCTTCAGGACAGAGAACGGGTCCACAAACACACACCCCCCCCTGTAATGGAAATATAGCAGATGCCTGTAGCTCCTCCCCCAGTCATTTTTCAGTCCAATCACACCAGAGATGGGACCTGGGAGGCGGGGCCCGTACAGAACCACACATAGTGACAACAGTGTAAATAACAATCATTTCCCCTTCGGAAGGGGCCACGCCCGAGAGCTCCAGCGAGCGTAGCTGCCTGAGGTGGAGGCGTGCCGGGGGCGGGGCTCACTTGTCGCGGGTCAGCACCAGCTGGGTGAGCTGGATGAGGGCGTCGCGCTCGGGCGAGGGCCGCAGGCGGCTGATCTGACGGACCGCCTCCTGGCAGTAGCGCTGCGCCAGGTAGCTGGTCTGTTCCACGCCGTCACTCTGATCGCCGGAGAAGCACAAAACCGTTTTAGAGGAAAGTGTTCGTGTGGGCGGGGCTTCAGAAAGTTTTTTTTTTTTTTATATGAATGACCAGGTAATATTAAGAGCTATTAAACGGTGACTTTGCGGGTGTAGGTGACAATGTTACCTGTAAAACGTAGCTCCAGGCACGGTCCACGTCCCCGCTGGAGCTGAAGCGCCGCATGATCATCGCGTGAAGCTCGGGGAACTACGACACCACAGAGGAAACGTAGAGATGCTCATAACAGGCACCAATGACAAAAAACACGTCTGCAAAGTCCCAGGTTCGAACCCCACTTACTTCTGAGAGCATGAACACGAAAGAATGAGGGGGAGGGAACAGGCGTTCTGGACAAACAGATCCTGATTGGTTTATGTTGCTAAGTAAACCAATCAGATTTCAGTGTGGGCGGGCTTTTATTAAAGTTCTACAGGACTGGGGTTATGATAAGTTATCAGCCCAGCAGAACATCAAGGCAGAGGGACAGTGGTCCAGAATAAAACCGAAATCTAAAGCCGGAATACAGAAGCAACGCGACGTGGTTCACCGTGTACAACCAGCATAAATCAATCAAAACAGATAAAAACAAAGGATTTTATACGTTATTAAACTGTTTATTATCTCTGGTGCTCTTCAGTTTCAGTCTCCCAATAAAAAAATAATTAAAAATGATTAATTTATATATATATATAAACATAATATTTGTCTGCCTTATAATAAAAAGTATTAGTGATGGGCGTGGCAGTTCTTTTAGATGCACTGAATCTAAAAGCCCGGAGTGGCTGATCGGGACCGTGAGCCTCGACCTGCTACTCGTGGGTCGTTTCCATATTTCTTTCTTCTCGTTTTAATTTTGCAAATGGTTTATTTAAAATTTGAAAAAAAGTCTAAACGAAAGCTATTCATTTTCTAGTGAGTAAATCTACACTAGCAGGGGGGGCGCCACCTAAAAACGTCCAAATTCGTGGAGATTTCGGGTTTTTGTTAAATGAGGACGAAGAAGATGTGGAACTTTGCCTGCATTCAAGTCAGTGACGTGTGTTGCATTGAGATGATTCTCAACCTAAAGTGATTTGTTCATTCCGGCTCCACTGAGCTGAGAATCGAGCGAATCGCCTGAATTGATTCGGGGGGCGGGCCCACCTGCTGGCAGGCGAACAGGACGGGTCCGGTGGCCAGACCCAGCCTCAGGTCAGCAGCTGAAGGTTTTCCTAGGAGACTCGCACACGAGGTGAAGTCCAGGACGTCGTCGACCAGCTGAGGAGACACACGGGGACGCAGGACGTCCGGTTAGCGCCGCTGCTTCGTTATCAGAATGCGAGTGTGGGGGGGAAAAGAGGAATCGTGACCTGGAAGGCGATCCCGACGTTCCGGCCGTACTGGAACGCAATTTCGTGCACCTCAGGATCCGCGTTGACTAAAATGGAGACCTGCGAGGAGAGAGAGAACCGAGGTGAGTGTCTCTCGCCCGCCTGGAGACAGAACACTCGGCCTGGAGACAGAACGTACATACTGCTTTACAGCTGTTGGCGATCAGACTCGCCGTCTTCTTGAACGTCTTCTCGAGGTAGTGCTTGAATCGCTCGTTCTCGTTCTCTTTGGAGCCCAGCTGCATGAATTCACCTGCGAGAGGTGAAATAAGTCAGCCACTCGAACAAAAGAGATTAGCATTAGGATTCGTTTCCACCATTTACTGTTCGACCTCCATTTTTTACCTCTCACCAAATCCTCCACGACCTGGGACAGCACCGACACCACCGCGTTGTTCCCGATACGGGCCAAAGCCATGGAGGCTGCGGAGAGGATGAAGTCGCCTGCCAGGATCGCCTAAAAGCCGGAGGTCATCAAAAGGTCACTTTTTATTAGTAACATGCTTTAAAGTGATGACGCGGCGCGTTGGTATAAATACGAGACGCACCTTCCTCTCGCCCCAGACCTCGTTGATGGTGGTTTTCCCCCTGCGCTTGTCCGAGCCATCGATCACGTCATCGTGCACCAGGCTGGCGGTGTGGATCATCTCCGAGATCATGGCGACCGACCTCTGACCCGGCAGGAGGTCACTGCAAAGACAAGATGGCGTGGTCACCAACCGCAGCCACGGCGGCGCGCCCGCCCGCCCCCACCCGCGTACCCGTCCCGGTCGCCGTGGACGTTGCAGGCCCGCGCCATCAGCACCACGATCATGGGCCGGAAGGCCTTCCCCTTGCCGTCGAAGTAGTAGTCGCACAGGGCCTTCAGCTCCGCCCTGGACACCAGCAGCTCCTGCGGACACGTTCGGACGTTACTACCGGCCGCCGCTGCCACGCGCCGCGCCCGCACATCACGGCCCCGCCCACCTTTCTGATGTCCTCGTACAGGTCCTTCAGGTCCTTCTGCGCCAGCGAGAACGGGTCTCTCAGCTTGGCGTCCTGGTGAGTCCACCGGCAGCGGCCGAGAAGCAGCCTGGGCTTCCACCTAAAATACGAGAAGAGGAGTGAAATTACGGCAGGGGGCGCGGCGAGGAGCCCCGCAGGGGTCACGCAGGGTCGGCACGTACCGGTCACTGCAGCGTAGTAATCTGGCTGAATTTAAAAGCACCGGCCGCCCTGACAACTGGACCTGGAGAAGAAGAGAGAGATGTGCCACTTCATTTCACGAATAATAATAACACTAATATTAATAATCTCGCCACCGGTGTTGAAATATGTCCAGAGAAACACACATAATGAACAGTCATAATCTTTTCTATCGATTGGTCAGCGTGTCACCGGTCATGAACAGACCGGAAGCACCCATTTGACCTTTGACCGCCTCAAGGTGAAGCTGCACGCGGCTCGGAGCGGGACCGGATGCGGAGCCCGCGCGGCAGCCGCGTTAATTAACGACGCTCATGAACTCGGACGGAACCCCGAATGAGCCGCACATGTGACCTTCAGTCGCGGCGGCTCAGCGGCCGCCCGGATTCGTTACCTCCTGCGCCGGCGCGGGCGCTCCGCCTCCCGCGCCGAGGAGCAGCGTCTCCAGCGGGCGGCTGCCGGCGGAGCCCGGAGCGCAGCGTCTCCAGCAGTGCCGCCACGGCGCCGCCATCTTCCTCCTCCTCCCGCACGGCGCGGCGGTGACGCGCATGTACGCGCAGGGTTGCGTCACGTGACGCGGACGTCCCCTCTGATTGGCTCAGCCCCTTTAGCGCGTTTAAGTTTCGTAACATAAAAATTAAATAATTTCAGGCATAATAAAAGCAAGTTTTAAACCAGAGAGAGTTGCCAATTAACGTCTGTAAAAAAAACATTATTTTAGTCGATAGTTTTCCATGTCGGGTTAACGTAGTGACGTCACCAAACTAGCTTCGTGCTAGCAGCAGCGCGTTCACTTTATAAGACTCTGCAAGTGATAAAACGCTCCAAAATCTGCGTGTGCTGAATATTGTAATTGTGCAACGATTCCCGCACCACCGCAACAACAGAGCGTCCAGGCGTGTGCGTCTGCAGACGCGTCTGCGTGGATTTTAGCATCGAGCCGCTTCTCACTATTTGAGGGGGACGGGAGGCGGTCGGATAATAAACGTTCTGCGGGAACCGGAGGAGCCGGGATGGGGCGGCGGGGAGATGCGCTCATCACACTTTTACCCCAGGCCGCCGTCTGAAGTGGCGCTGCGTGATTCACGAATCATCCGGATCCATTAAACAACTCAGGAGCCGCGAACCCTAACTACCCCCTGTCTAAATGGTAAACTCCGGCACATTAAAACATCTTATACTCATTAAAACATCGGTTACTACCATAGAAGCTGCATAACTTACGGTTTCTCAGCACCATCTGAATCTGAATCGCTCAGAGATCCGATCACTAGATGAATCACTAGATGACTTTACATCAAAAACTTATAAAGTGAAAGTAGGAGATGATACTAAAGAGGTGATACTTCCAAATTCATTTGGTTACCACCAGGAACATACCTCAGGTGATATATCTAGAACATACCGCTAACAGTACCGATACTACTACTGAAAGTGGTGTGAGAGTCATTGTGCAGCACAGCACATGTTGACACAATGAAATGTGTCTTCTGCATTTAACCATTTCATGGGCAGCCGTGACAGGTACTTTGCTCAGTGGCACCTTGGCGGTTCAGGATTCGAACCGGGCCCTTACCCACTAGGCCACCACTACCCCACTAGCACCACATGTGACACTTTTTTATCTTTTTTCAAAATGATTGCAGTACATTTTGTTTGATAATGTAGTCCAGGTGTTTCTTATGTCCTCATTTGTCCCTGGTAGTGTAGATACGGTCAGGGGGTGGAAGGGATGTCCACATATGCGTTGCACTTCCTGGGCGTGGTCTCTTCCTCCTCACAGAGGTTCTCTTGTGAAATAAAAACTCCTCCCACTGACAGCTGGACTAAAAGGGGAAAAATGTTGACAACAGAACATCACTCATGGAACAAGTTCTACAAGGAAAAGGAACGTTTCATTTCCTACATGCTCCTGTCTGATACATATTTCATAGTTAAATAGAATGGTGATCATCAGTTTAATTTCGATATGTTGGTAATACAAGTAATACAAGTACCTTGGTGTTCACCTGAACAATAAACTGGACTGGACTCATAACACAAATGCACTTTATAAAAAAGGGCAGAGCAGGCTGTACCTGCTGCGGAGGCTCAGGTCTTTTGGGGTACAGGGGCCACTCCTGAAGACTTTTTATGACTCTGTAGTGGCATCAGCCATCTTTCACGGTGTGGTCTGCTGGGGTAGCAGCATCTCTTCTGGGGACAGGAAGAGGCTGAACAGGCTGATCCGGAGGGCCAACTCTGTTCTAGGATGCCCTCTGGACCCAGTGGAGGTGGTGAGTGACAGGAGAATGGTGGCTAAGCTGTCATCCCTGTTGGACAACATCTCCCACCCCATGCAGGAAACTCTGACAGCACTGAGCAGCTCCTTCAGTGGCAGGCTACTGCACCCACGATGTGGGAAGGAGAGGTTCAGAAGGTCTTTCCTGCTGTCAGACTCTTCAACAAAGACCTCACAGCTGACCACACACACACAGACAAACACACACACTTGGGCACATTCTGTTAAATTGTTAACTGTTTAAATTGTACATTTGTACATATATACAGATACATATTTATCGTATTTTTGTGATGCTATTACCTCTGTTTTTGCTGCTATTACCTTCTGCTTCTGTCCACTTGTGGGACTAATAAAGGTTTATCTTATCTTATCTTATATGTGGTATATCAGCTTTTGGGACTGAAAACTGTAGACTGAAGCTTGCTATAAAATGTAAAACTACTAGGGTGGTAGTACTAGGGATTTGAACACCCAGATTCAAACCCCACTTACTACCATCGTGTCACTGAGCTGGACACTTAACCCTGAGTGTCTCCCGGGGGGGACTGTCCCTGTAACTACTGATTGTAAGTCACTCTGGATAAGGACGTCTGGTAAATGCTGGAAATGTACTACAGAGTTTGAGAGAGGCTCAAGCTGAAGGGACGTCATGTGATTTACATGTTGATTCTGACCAACCTAATTATTATTCATCGGGGTGCCACCGTGGCGCTGTGATCAGAAGGTTGCTGGTTCGAATCCCGATCCGCCAAGGTGCCACTGAGGTCCCCTTGATGAAGGTCCCGTCCCCACATGCTGCTCCTCGGGCGCCTGTCATGGTGCCAAGGGTGATGGTTAAATACAGAGGACACGTTTCACCATGTCACCATGTGCTGTGCTGCAGTGTTTCACAATGACAACCGCGTCACTTTCACTTCACACGTGAAGCTTTATTAAAGAAACTCAGGAGCTTCAGCCAAGTTGTGTATGGAAAATTAAGAAAAACGTTCATCACGTGCCACAAGTATAGCCTGTATAAATTACGATGTTTCTGTATTTTAATGTCATATAATCATCAAAATCAAAAAATCTCTCACAAGCAGTGAACAGTGAATAAATGGAGAAAACATGACAAAAGATGCACTAGTTAAACCAGGGACTGGAGGGCCAAGAGAATTCTCAAAGTACTTTATTACCGAGTGTGTGTGTGTATATATATATATATATATATATATTTAAATCATGGACATTAAAGTAAAATAAGAAGGTGACCCCTGAACTCACCGCTTTCACCAGGTGCAGCTCTCCCACCGACATGTATATATTCTATATTCCAATATTTTAATAAAACACACGCATTATCATCACCTCTGTCCATATTACAAAACCGTTTTAAAGACGAGACTCCTTTCCTGTGTACTTATTTAGGGGAAAATATACATACAGCACATAAAAAATCCCGCAGAAGTAACGTGTCCCTCTCGACAGATCTGTCCCGTTCTCGCCATCGTCGTCGCTCTGTCCAGAGGAGGTCAGGTGGGGTCTACTGCTGCACCCGCTTCTTCTGCATGGCCACCATCAGTTCTGACATGAAGTCCCCACCAGAGGGCGCACTGAGCCCAGGAGTAGTCCGCTTGGGTGGAGCCGGGCCTTCTCTCTTCGCAGGCAGGACGGGGCGGGGCGCCGGTGCTCCTACAGGTGGTGGGGGCGGGGGAGGAGGTGGGGGTCCTGGGGGAGGAGGGGCTAAAGGGAGCCCGACGGGGTCCGGAGGGGGCGGAGGCAGCGCTTCGCCTCCGTGCAGGTAGAAGCCCACGCCCGCGGCCGGCGGGGGTGGAGGCATGAAGTCTGGGGGCAGCTCTCCATCATCCAGGGGGGGTGGAGGTGGAAAGTCCTCCACGGGGGCTGGAGGTAAGGCTCCGCCCCGGTTCTTCGTGACGCTGGAAGGTGGTGGAGGTGGGGGGAGACCTCCTTTGTTGGGCAGCGGGGGTGGAGGAGGCATGACAGGATCCGGAGGTGGAGGAGGTAAAACATCCATCAGAGGAGGTGGTGGAAGCGGCTGGGTACTTGGAGCCTTGAAAAAAAAAACGATAATTTATCCAATTTGACATGAATCTGTTATATTTTATAATCAGTAAAAAGCTGTGAAGGCCAAATGGAACCTGATCTGAGACCAAAACCAGTTCCAAAACCAGGATCAGTCACCTTCCATACCTTGGGAACAGGTTCTGGAGGAGGAGGAGGAGGAGGAGGAACGTGGCCGTTAGCAGCTTTAGCTGCAGGAGAGGAGAGTTGCAGCCGGATGAGCTTTTATCGGGTAAAATGGACAGAATATTGATCGGTTTGGGTTTGGGTCCCACCTTTGGGAGTCGGGGAAGGCGTGGACTGCGTGGAATTGATCCTGTCGGTCCAGGATGAAGAGGCAGAACTCCTCTTCACGGCAGTCTTGTAGTTCTCGTACAGCGCGATCCCGTACTGAACACAACACAGTGTGCCGTGGGACCGCGGCTGATTCGTGTCCTCGGCGTGAGAGGTGATGAAATGGGGGCTTTACTCACCTTGGCCACCCGGATCCCGGTCACCCACAGCGTCATGGCACGGTGGTCGTCACAGCACAGGTACTTAATGTACTGAGACTCCTTCTGAATCTGGGGGTGCTGCCAAAAAAAAGTGAAGTGATTGTCACTTGTGATACACAGCAGCACAGCACACGGTGCACACAGTGAAATTTGTCCTCTGCATTTAACCATCACCCTGAGTGAGCAGTGGGCAGCAGTGTGTGGGGACGGTACTTTGCTCAGTGGTACCTTGGCGGATCGGGATTCGAACCAGCAACCTTCTGATTACGGGGCCGCTTCCTTAACCGCTAGGCCACCGCTGCCCCACGACACGACACCAATAATTCCGTATTACTCAATTACAGGGAGTGCAGAATTATTAGGCAAGTTGTATCTTTGAGGAATAATTTTATTATTGAACAACAACCATGTTCTCAATGAACCCAAAAAACTCATTAATATCAAAGCGGAATGTTTTTAGTTTGTTTTTATTTTTCGCTATTTTAGGGGGGTATCTGTGTGTGCAGGTGACTATTACTGTGCATAATTATTAGGCAACTTAACAAAAAACAAATATATACCCATTTCAATTATTTATTTTTACCAGTGAAACCAATATAACATCTCCACATTCACAAATATACATTCCTGACATTCAAACACAAAACAAAAACAAATCAGCGACCAATATAGCCACCTTTCTTGGCAAGGACACTCAAAAGCCTGCCATCCATGGATTCTGTCAGTGTTTTGATCTGTTCACCATCAACATTGCGTGCAGCAGCAACCACAGCCTCCCAGACACTGTTCAGAGAGGTGTACTGTTTTCCCTCCTTGTAAATCTCACATTTGATGATGGACCACAGGTTCTCAATGGGGTTCAGATCAGGTGAACAAGGAGGCCATGGCATTATTTTTTCATTGTTTTATACCCATTCTTGCCAGCCACGCTGTGGAGTACTTGGACGCATGTGATGGAGCATTGTCCCGCATGAAAATAATGTTTTTCTTGAAGGATGCAGACTTCTTCCTGTACCACTGTTTGAAGAAGGTGTCTTCCAGAAACTGGCAGTAGGACTGGGAGTTGAGCTTGACTCCATCCTCAACCCGAAAAGGCCCCACAAGCTCATCTTTGATGATACCAGCCCAAACCAGTACTCCACCTCCACCTTGCTGGCGTCTGAGTCGGACTGGAGCTCTCTGCCCTTTACCAATCCAGCCACGGGCCCATCCATCTGGCCCATCAAGACTCACTCTCATTTCATCAGTCCATAAAACCTTAGAAAAATCAGTCTTGAGATATTTCCTGGCCCAGTCTTGACGTTTCAGCTTGTGTGTCTTGTTCAGTGGTGGTCGTCTTTCAGCCTTTCTTACCTTGGCCATGTCTCTGAGTATTGCACACCTTGTGCTTTTGGGCACTCCAGTGATGTTGCAGCTCTGAAATATGGCCAAACTGGTGGCAAGTGGCATCTTGGCAGCTGCACGCTTGACTTTTCTCAGTTCATGGGCAGTTATTTTGCACCTTGGTTTTTCCACACGCTTCTTGCGACCCTGTTGACTATTTTGAATGAAACGCTTGATTGTTCGATGATCACGCTTCAGAAGCTTTGCAATTTTAAGAGTGCTGCATCCCTCTGCAAGATATCTCACTATTTTTGACTTTTCTGAGCCTGTCAAGTCCTTCTTTTGACCCATTTTGCCAAAGGAAAGGAAGTTGGCTAATAATTATGCACACCTGATATAGGGTGTTGATGTCATTAGACCACACCCCTTCTCATTACAGAGATGCACATCACCTAATATGCTTAATTGGTATTCGAGCCTATACAGCTTGGAGTAAGACAACATGCATGAAGAGGATGATGTGGACAAAATACTCATTTGCCTAATAATTCTGAACTCCCTGTATGTTATCGTTTTTGCATATTGAGGCGTGAGAACCACGTGGCTGTGAGATTTTTTCGTGCTGATTTAATTTTTTTAAACACGTACAGGGATGACGCTGTTTACATGTTATTGACTAATTTCGAAAACTAGTCAAAAGCACTTTTTTTTTGACCAATTGCTTCGGTGTTAAGATGCTTGATCCTGGTGATTGTCTTTCCACCCCTACATCCGCATAACTGTAATAAATCCATTAAACGAATGGAGCTGAAGCGTGCAGGAACGTGACATGACCGGCAGGTGGCGACAGGGAGTCTGCCGGCATTGCGATGCTATACACGTACGATAATTATGGTATTTATACCATAACTGTACTCTCTGTACGATGTACAGATATCAATAATTACAAAAATCCCATAATATACAATCATTTTACCTATTTCATTATTTCATTAGGGACCTTCATCAAGGGGACCTCAGTGGGCACCATGACAGACGCCTGGGGAGCAGTGTGTGGGGACGGTGCTTCTTTAACCGCTCAGCCACCACTGGCCCAAAGACTCCCTCGGTGTTGCCAGGCCCTAAATAAAGTGATAAAGTGAAGTGATTGTCATTGTGGTGGTGAAAGATTGCTCACGTTATCTGCTTCTACAACAGATACCATGATAGTCTGTGCATGTTGTAGTGTATAATGCAACTTTTACCTACAGAACCTACAGACTATCATGATATCTGTTGTAGAAGCAGATTTTCTGAGCAACGTCAGAATGGTAATTGCTTTTTTTTTTTTTTTAAATATGATCATTTTAAGATGCTGGTACGATCTTTCACCATTTAGGACCTGGCAACACTGAGGGAGTCTCACCATGCGGTTAACCCCCCTTCCAGGAGCTCCACGGTGGATCTGCTGCTGGACCTGCAGGTCCCTCATTAGATGATCAGATGTGCAGCACCTTGGAGTAATGACAGCCTGCACCTAATAGCAGGCATGGTGGGGTAGGACACCGTTAATGACTGTTGTCACCGTCTGAGGCTCAGCATGTCCTCGTGGTGACCTGTCTAGGTCGATCTTGGTGACATCACCTCTCTGTCTATACGCCCTTGGGACAGGCGGTGAAAGTCCTTCGCTGCTTTTTTGGACTGGAGTTGAAGAATACGGTTGAGGGGTGGGTTAGTTTCAGATCCTCAAACCCGTCCCAGCAGTTGCAGTCTTCCCAAATAAAGACACCAGACTGGCCCAGAAACCGAAACATCTGCATTCTACATAATACCACGTTAGTGATCATTCTCCCGGTCGAATGCCGGGTCGTGGGTCTGCCTGAGACCCCCGTGAGTCAGTTGGGGCAACTGGTACAGGTTGGGTACTGACGTTTGTGGCAGCGTCCGACACGACATGGCGCCATGTCGGCTGCTGCAGGCTGCAGCTCGGTTGGTTCAGGTACCCGCGGCTAGAAATAGTCCCCCGAGCCGGTCACCCACCGTGGTCACTTCCACGGCGCTCAAAATCCACCGCATTGTCTCAGGCCAAGGGCTGTTGAAGAACGTTCCGGCGCCGTACTGGACCTGTTCTGCTCTTCACAGCAGCAACGTTGTTTTTAATGAAGAATGCAAGTGTGTGTGTGAGAAATGGTACCATTTAGGGCGGTGGTGGCCTAGCGGTTAAGGAAGCGGCCCCGTAATCAGAAGGTTGTGGGTTCGAATCCCGATCCGCCAAGGTGCCACTGAGGTCCCCTTGATGAAGGTCCCGTCCCCACACACTGCTACCCGGGCGCCTGTCATGGTGCCCACTGTCACCAAGGGTGACGGTTAAATACAGAGGACACGTTTCACTGTGTCACCGTGTGCTGCGCTACAGTGTCTCACAATCACTTCCCTTTTCACTTTTATTGAAGTTTTTTAACCGCCAAATCGCAGTGTTCAGTATAATGTTGGCATTTTAAAAACGTGTCCATGTTGCGCATGTTAAACATAACCAGAATGCCAGTCAGCCAGTTTGTGTTAAATGCGGCGGACTCACCTTGAGGATGAAGCAGAAGTCCGTCGGGGCCTTGTACTTGGCCTTGTACTCTTTGGCGTAATACACGTTGACGTTGTCGAAATTAACCAGACTGACCAGGTCCCGAGACGTCTGTGGGGGGGTGAACACACCTCTTCTCCTCAATCATTTCTTAATGACGAATTATTATAAATCATTCGTAATCAAGGGAGGAATGCAAAATGGAGGCCAAAATGGCGGTTCACAGCAGCCCTACAGAAGCACCATTTAAATCTTGGCTAGAAAACCTGTAATAATTTAGATCTGATGGAATAAGGGGTTGTGGGAAGGTTTGGGTGAGGAAACGCCAGCGACCCCACCGCCTCGTCCACTACAGGTCTTCTGGACACTAGCATGTGTGTTCATGTTGGTGTCCTCTGCAGCTGGCTGACCTTGGTCTTCCCTTTGGGGACGTAATAAATTCCAGAAGCCCTCAGCAGGAAGTAGCGCTGCTTCCACGACTTCTTGCCGTCCTCCTTCAGGTAGAGGGCCCCCTCCAGGTCAGGAACGATGATGGAGCTCCCACAGAAGTTCTCCTGAGGAACAGAATCAAGGTCTCGTTGGAGAGGAGAAGTCTGTGTAGGAGATCCTTCCAGCTCTGGGATCTACAACCTCACCTCCAGCAGTAACTCCTTGTCCTTGTCTTTCATGTCCTTTAGAGCCTTCTTGTCCTTCTTCCACAAATAGAAATTCTGGAGAAACATTTTTCAAAAAGTGCTTATGAGCCCTGAGAAGGAGGACATCAGACACGGTCCTCATTTTCCTTTTAATTACATATAAATGTCCTTATTCTGAGCGTTTGGTTCCATGATGAAGACACACCTGGGGGTTTTTGAAGACGGCGTACTTGTCCTCTTGCTCCCGGAAGAGCACTTTGTTCTCGCTGTCCCGTGTCCATGCCGACAGGGGCTCCACCAGGTTCTCGTGGTCCTCAAACCCCCTCTCTGCAACGAGACCGATCACATTCAGACATGACTAGGAACCAAGTCGTTTTCACTCGTGAAACATCTGGGAGCAGAGGACCGAGTTCTCACAAACAAGGAATATGCCTTGGAGGCATAAAAAGATCTAGACAATAACAACATGAATAAAGAGGGAAAGGAGAAGTACAGATGTGTGTCCCCACCTGTCTGAAGCTCCGGGTTGGTTTCATACAGACACCAGTCCACGTTGCAGTCACAGTGCGTCTTCTCAAACAGGTTGTCCAGGACATCTCGCACCGTCTGCCTCTCGTCCACCATCAGGGTCTTTGAGCTGCCGTTGGTCATCTCCACCTTCACTACCAGCTGGGCCGAGAAGAGAAGAGGAATTAACCTTGATTTCATAGCTGAAGGCCACTGCGTCTTCTGGCCATGGTGACACGTCACTGTGAATCGGTCACAGTTTCCCCTCGTTTCATGCCTGTCGTCTTGCGCGCTGTGTGTGAAAATGGACACGTCTCCATCCAATCAGGCTGAACTTCACGTCTGCAAGGCGCCCAATGATGCTCAAATAGTCATTTTCCCTTTTCCAAATACTAATATTCCTTTAAAATGTAGTCATTTACAACATAAAGCCATCTCCTGCCGCAGAAGAACATCAGCAAATTAGCATAGATGTCGGGAACCGATGAAACAGTTCCGCTTTTCCAAAAGTACTTTATGTAAAGGAGGCTAAAGGGAATTTGTGAATCGTCTTACAGCATGACATGTATTTTCCAAGAACAGTCAGATGGGAATTTACCTTTAACTAGTTAGCTTAGCTCATGGTTAGCGTGGATAATGCTAATTTGTGGTTAAGATAATTGTTCATGAAAGTGAAGTGATTGTCATTGTGAGACACTGCAGCACAGCACACTGTGCCACGGTGAAACATGTCCTCTGTATTTAACCATTAACCATGGAGCAGTGGGCACCATGACAGGCGTCTGGGGAGCTGTGTGTGGGGACAGTACCTTCATCAAGGGGACCTCGGGATTTGAACCCTCAACCTTCTGATTACAGGGCCGCTTCCATAACCGCTAGGTTACCACTGGCCCTGTAGTGTAGTCAATGATGGGAACCTTGAATCATATATGCTGATCCGTGGCAGTGTTGGCCTAGCGGTTAAGGAAGCAGCCCCGTAATCAGAAGGTTGCCGGTTCGAATCCCGATCCGCCAAGGTGCCACTGAGGTGCCACTGAGCAAAGCACCGTCCCCATACACTGCTCCCCGGGCGCCTGTCATGGTGCCCACTGCTCACTCAGGGTGATGGGTTAAATGCAGAGGACAAATTTCACTGTGTGCACCGTGTGCTGTGCTGCTGTGTATCACAAGTGACAATTCACTTCCATTATTTTAATGCTAAAAAGCATGAACCTGAACACAGCAGGTCAAAAGTGCTGTTAACTTTGTATGTAGATGTGTGAGGAATATATGGTGTATGTATGAGGTCTGTATGTAGATGTGTGAGGTTTGTATGTAGATGTGTGAGGAATATATGGTGTATGTGTGCGAGGTTTGTGTGTAGATGTGTGAGGAATATATGGTGTATGTGTGAGGTTTGTATGTAGATGTGTGAGGAATATATGGTGTATGTGTGAGGTTTGTATGTAGATGTGTGAGGAATATATGGTGTATGTGTGAGGTTGTATGTAGATGTGTGAGGAATATATGGTGTATGTGTGAGGTTTGTATGTAGATGTGTGAGGAATATATGGTGTATGTGTGAGGTTTGTATGTAGATGTGTGAGGAATATATGGTGTATGTGTGAGGTTTGTATGTAGATGTGTGAGGAATATATGGTGTATGTGTGAGGTTTGTATGTAGATGTGTGAGGAATATATGGTGTATGTGTGAGGTTTGTATGTAGATGTGTGAGGTTTGTATGTAGATGCGTGAGGAATATATGGTGTATGTGTGAGGTTTGTATGTAGCTGTGTGAGGAATATATGGTGTATGTGTGAGGTTTGTGTGTAGATGTGTGAGGAATATATGGTGTATGTATGAGGTTTGTATGTAGATGTGTGAGGTTTGTGTGTAGATGTGTGAGGAATATATGGTGTATGTATGAGGTTTGTGTGTAGATGTGTGAGGAATATATGGTGTATGTGTGAGGTTTGTGTGTAGATGTGTGAGGAATATATGGTGTATGTGTGAGGTTTGTATGTAGATGTGTGAGGTTTGTGTGTAGATGTGTGAGGTTTGTGTGTAGATGTGTGAGGTTTGTGTGTAGATGTGTGAGGAATATATGGTGTATGTGTGAGGTTTGTATGTAGCTGTGTGAGGAATATATGGTGTATGTGTGAGGTTTGTGTGTAGATGTGTGAGGAATATATGGTGTATGTGTGAGGTTTGTGTGTAGATGTGTGAGGAATATATGGTGTATGTATGAGGTTTGTATGTAGATGTGTGAGGTTTGTGTGTAGATGTGTGAGGAATATATGGTGTATGTATGAGGTTTGTGTGTAGATGTGTGAGGAATATATGGTGTATGTGTGAGGTTTGTGTGTAGATGTGTGAGGTTTGTGTGTAGATGTGTGAGGTTTGTGTGTAGATGTGTGAGGAATATATGGTGTATGTGTGAGGTTTGTATGTAGATGTGTGAGGAATATATGGTGTATGTGTGAGGTTTGTATGTAGATGTGTGAGGAATATATGGTGTATGTATGAGGTTTGTATGTAAATGTGTGAGGTTTGTGTGTAGATGTGTGAGGAATATATGGTAGATTTTTTTATATATAGCAGTGTGAACACATGGCCCTCGTGTGGTTTCCTCTGAATGTGTGAAAACCTCACACAGCAGAAGAAGGTGGTTTAACTTCTGCAGAACTTCCCTTCCCCGTGATGCTGCTGGTGAAGGCCAGTGAAGGTGGAGATGAAGGGATGGAGCAGAAAATACCTGCATTAGTGCTGTAAACTCTCACCTTCTTCACTTTGGCTTCTTTCAGCTTCTCCAGCGCCAGTTTGATTTTATCCGCCTTGGCTTGCTCCTCGTTCTCCGCCTGCGTTAGAAAACACCGTGAACGCATCATCTCAGGAGGACGAGGTCATGGGGCTGTAAAAGGAATAGAGCCCTCGTTTCTGCTGCGGGTGAGAGACCTCACCTCCATCTCCCTGTCACTCGTCTACACGACTCTTTTCAGATTGCCCTCAACATGTTGGATAATGATGGATCAGATGATCGATTATCTGTATCTGGGTTAATAACTTGCCGATGGAGGATTGGTGGACGATGAGGGTGCGGGGGCTGGGGCGGAGGTGGGGACCGGCGTGGGGACGGGCACAGATGAAGCCCGGTGTGCCGGTGGCAGCGGGGGGGCGGGGACAGAGGCGTGGTCTGGTGACGGCAGGTGGAGGTTCTCCAGGGTGGGGTGGGGATCTTTCGCTGCGGCCTTCTTCTCTGCCGCCAGTTTCTCTGTGGCGTCCAGGTCTGCCATGAGGTCGGCCATGAGAGCGTCCAGGTCATTGTCCTCCAGCTCAAGAAGGGACTCTGCAAAACCGAGAACGAAGGAGGGACATTACTCTGTTCTATACATGGTTACTAGAACATCATGCTAGAACATCGCTGACTTCATTCCATTTACCGTTCAAATCAGTGAAACCGACTGACAGGTTGACTTCCTTCTTCGGGCTGGGTGGACGAACATCTTCCACCCCGAGGCTCTGCTCAGCCAGAAGGAGGAACCATGAGGCAGAAGATCACAAGAGGACAACGTGTTCACACCAGCAATATGAATATTTAAAAATAGGATAAAGGAACTCGTAGACAATGAGGTTTTGGAACTCTGCAGCCATCTTGGTACAGAAATGGCATTTATCATAAATAAGTAACTTTCAGCGATTCTTCCAGGAAATATAATCACAACTGTAATTCATATGACAAACTGAACGTAGAGCACCATCAGCAGCCTCCGTGGAGCGTATGAATCAGTAATAATAATGAGAAGAAGGCGAGTGAAGTTCTGCGGGTGCTTGTGTGAAGAAGGAAGTTGGATGAATGTATATTTAGCTCGAGAAGTCGGCAGTTTCAACAGAACTTATTGGTCCAGAAGAGGAACAGATGTTTCTCTGCAAGATCAAATTCCTTTAAAATGGCTTTAAATTAATTTTACGTCATCACGTTAACATCATTTTTGCAAACAAACAAACAAAAGAACCAGTGGGCGTGGCATGTGATCATTGTTCTTGGTTAGTTCTGCAACGTGTGAAGAGCACCATCTCACCTGGGTGAGGAGGTCCATCTCCCCCAGAAGGTCGCTGAACATGGCATCTATGTCGTCCATCTGCAACACATACACACACACACACACACACACACACACACACACGCACATACACATACACACATCATTCATCAGAAACAGCAGCTTACAAGCATCTTAACAATCATCATCCATCGTGCCTGGAAACCAAGATGTCGGCGATCTGCTGCGTCTGTGAAATACCTGCCCCACAGCCACCACGTCCAGACCGGAGATCAGAGCGAGGCGTGCACCACCCCCAGACATTCACGCCCTGTCAGGACATGCCGGCGTACCTCGCCTCGCCCAGAACAGCCAGCCAGAGGAGCAGCACAACGTCGGGTTCGCTCCCCGACAGGAGCCTAGTAGCCTAGTGGGTAACACGCTCGTCCATGAACCAGGAGACCCAGGTTCAAACCCCACTTACTACCATCGTGTCCCTGAGCAGGACACTTAACCCTGAGTGTCTCCAGAGGGGGACTGTCCCTGTAACTACTGACTGTAACTCTGGGTGTCTCCAGGGGGGGGACTGTCCCTGTAAATACTGACTGTAACCCTGAGTGTCTCCAGGGGGGGACTGTCCCTGTAACTACTGACTGTAACTCTGGGTGTCTCCAGGGGGGGACTGTCCCTGTAAATACTGACTGTAACCCTGAGTGTCTCCAGGGGGGGACTGTCCCTGTAACCACTGATTGTAACCCTGAGTGTCTCCGGGGGGGACTGTCCCTGTAACTACTGACTGTAACTCTGGGTGTCTCCAGGGGGGGACTGTCCCTGTAACTGCTCAATAAGGGCATCTGGTCAATGCCGTAAATGTAAATTCCCAACACGGACAGCTGGTTTCGTAGGAAGCGACTTGATCTACATCAGCAGTCCTCGACTTCCTCAATGTGACGAAAAGGGCTGAGTGGTCAGAGTCTGGTGGTCCTCCGATGGTGGGACAAGTGTACCGCTAGTGATCCCCTTTAAAAACGAATCTCAAGCGAGAATTCTTTCAGATTACGACATTCCAAACGAAATCACATCTAAAGACGTTCGGCTTAGATGTACAGCTCTACAGAGAAGTCTACGATGATTTAGATACTTTCATCAGATCTGACCTGGAATCTTTACTAATGTAGCTAAAAAAAACGTTTACTCTAAACTGGACTATTTTAATAGTGAGAAGTGCTGAACTAGTGTGCAGATCAAAATAAAACTTACATTTCAACTATTTGTGTACGGAAAGTTTACTAGTCTTGAGTATACTTGGTTTGTATGTAAATGCACAAATTATTTTACTTCGACTTCACTCATTTGCGTTAAAAGGCATAAAAGTGTAATATTTGGTTAGGTTTGCAATATTTGCATATTGGTTCATTGTATACTTGCAATATTTGCAATACTGTGGTCTGGATCAGTCGCTAAAGCATCTCACTGCGTATCGTACCATGTAGGGTGGTGGTAGCCTAGCGGGTAACACACTCGCCTATGAACCAGAAGACCCAGGTTCAAACCCCTCTTACTACCATCGTGTCCCTGAGCAGGACAGTTAACCCTGAGTGTCTCCAGGGGGGGACTGTCCCTGTAACTACTGACTGTAAGTCGCTCTGGATAAAAGGCGTCTGGTAAATGCCGTAAATGTAAAATGTAAATGTATGACTGCGTACGTGACAAATAACATTAGAATTAGAATTTGAACAGAGCGTACTCAGGATGTAGCCGTGTGGTGGAGTGAAACCTCCATCCTACGTCCATCCCTGTGGCCCGTATGTCCTGCCTTAGATCTGTAGACATGATGTCTAGACAGGAGCTTTAAAACGAGAGGCCATATTTACTCGGCCTGACACTCTGAACGTGAGAACCTGGATCCGTGCAGATGGTGGAGCAGGCCGCCCTGGTGAGGAAGTGGTGAAAGAGTCACTTCCTCTCCTGCCATGTTGCAAGCATCAACAGAGACCCCATCACCGCCGCCGCCACCCACTGCGACTGCACCATCGCACCAGGCACGGTCGCCTTGGATCTGAACATTTCACAGGTCGCTTCACGTGGAGCGTATTGATCCCGGCTGAAGTGAGATCTGTTGTTGAGTAACGTTTCCGGTTTCAGAAATGGAGAGCATCTGATGTTCATCTTCTACACCACGCGTGAGATCATATCTAACTTTTTGTCACAGAACCCTCCTTTTTCATCTCACTAAAGTTCATACGTGTTTTTCCGCCATTTTCATTGGTCGACACATTTCAGGAATAAAATGTGATTTATCACTAATTAGATATGATTTTTAATCCAGACATTTTAATCCAGCGCGGCCCATCAGAACAGGACCACAGACAGAATAAAAGATCTCCTGCTGCCGCACGGCTCAGCCAATAGCAACCAGCCACGCCCACTTCGCACCGATTAGATCCTAAAGTGAAATGAGCTACAGCTCGCAGTAAACAGGGCCGTTCTGTAGCTCCCAGTGGCTGATGGGACATCGAGATGATTCAGGATGTGGGCGGAGTAGACCTGATTGGCCAGGGGTCTCGTGGTGGGGTCATTTCATGTAAACGTCTCTGGACCATCGACTTGTGGTGGTCAGTCACCACCACAATCAGACGACAGATAGACAGCCCGTTTAAAACCAAAACCAACATGATGTCTCCATGTGCTCAGATCATGGTCCAGATCTTCCATCCACATCAAACAAAAACAGCAGAGAGAAGAAAACACCAGTGCTTCTGGCTGCACACCACGCCCTTCATCTCCAACTTGAGTCAGAGGAAGTAAAGAAGATCTTCAGCACAACAGAAACACCGTCTCTCATCTCCTGCATGGTCCTTTATTTCTAGTTCATAAGAACTTCAGTAAAGTGGACCACAGAAGTGTCTGAATGAGGATCTCAGCTCTCTCGACAGATCTTCAGCAGAACATGTTCATCAGATGAGGCCTTCTCTCAAATAGCTCCAAATACAGACACCGTGACCTCCTGGGTCTCCTGAGCTCCTTGGTTTTGAGGAGAAGACTGAAACTGGATACAGGCGGTGCTCGTGTTGCAGTTCCTCTCGAAGATTTTTAAACCACCATTTCATCATCATCATGTTCTGACAAGCGGCAACATCTGCAGCTGAAGCAGTTTGGCCCAGGAGCTCAGGAGTTGAGGAGATCTGAGCCAGAGGCCCATCACCTCGGTCACACGGCGCCCTGAATAACAGGGGGCCCGGTGAAGAACAAGCGTGCAGGGACATTAACCGAGAACATGTGGAGCTGTTCTCCACGCCCTGAGCTCAACGTGACGACTCTACCACACGCGCTCTTTAGAATCATTTCGACATGAAATAAACGCCTGAGGAGCTGCAACTTCCTCCTCCTTCAGCAGAACGATCAGACCCACACACACGGAGACAAAGACCTACCTCGGCTCCGGTCCCTCAGATCAACAGGAGATGAAATCCGGACGTGCTCGCGCCGATGGGAGGAGACGACTGAGCGCGTGCAGCATCGGCCCCTGACAGTTACTGCGCTTCCTGCATCATGAGGAAGTTCAGGTCTGGACCTGCTCGCTGCATTCCTCCCGGGGGGGGGCATCTACATGACCATGGGAGGAAATGATGACTTCAACCTCCAGAAACAGTGGAGAAGCTGATCTCAGGATCTGCCGTTAGGATTTCTTCTCCGCAGAACCCTTACAAAGATGGAGAAAGGTTCAGGTGGAGGAACCGAGGAACTGCAGCCAGTATTATGATCGGTGGATGGGTGGAACATCCAATCAACAGCAGACACTTCTGAAGGAACATTTCATTTATCTGACTGTAGAACACTGACCAATCAGAACATTGTACTCAACTGAACTCATTGAAGACGTAGAGTCCACCAGACCGGGTCCTGTGAACTGGACTCTGAAACACCCTCAGAATGGCCGAGGTGCAGGAGGAACATCTCCAGCCCGCCTCAGGCGAGAATGCAGCATGTAATGCAGAATTTAGGCCTTTAAAACAGCAACATGCTGCAGCAATGAGAACATGTTGATCTCGGCAGGCCTGCAGCGCCCCCTGGCGGCTGGACTTCTGCACGAATAAAATAATTACAGTCACGTGTTCCCGGGATATTCCATCTTTTTTATTGAATATGGACACTGAGACATTAAAAACAATACATTCAGCTGAGAGGCCGCCGCTAGGGACGCAGGCGACAGTCCCCAGGGGTCACGCAGCCCCCCGCAGGGTCACATTCCGGGGCCAGGGAAGGGTTAAACGGGGGCCGGGGAACCCGATGCTAATGAAAGGCTCCGGAATTCTGCTCCAGCTTCCCCACATCTGGACCCCGTTTCCCGCCGGAGAGGACAATGCTGCTGCTGCTCCTCTCCTGCGTCTCGGCGTTGTGCCTCGGGTTGGACGCCGGGGACCCGAACCCCGACCCGAACCCCGACTTGAACCCCGACCCGAACCCCGCCGACGACACGCCGAGCTGCCGGGGCGTCGAATGCCAGCCGTGCGCCGGGGACGGCCAGACCCCCCTGCTGCACCTGGCGGAGAATCCGGACCTGGGGTACCCCGCGCCGCTGGGGGTGCAGCTGACCTGCGACCTCAGACCAGGTGAGCAGCCATTATCACATCTGATCAACTGGGTGGTAGAAGCCTAGCGGGTACCACACTCGACTACGAACCAGAAGACCCAGGTCCAAACCCCACTTACTACCATCGTGTCCCTGAACAGGACACTTAACCCTGAGTGTCTCCAGGGGGACTGTCCCTGTAACTACTGATTGTAAGTCGCTCTGGATAAGGACGTCTGGTAAATGTTGAATGGTGATGAGAACTTTGAAATTGGACCAGGTGAGAACGAGGTGCCATCGGAGGACGCGCTCGTCCTGCACCTGCAGCTGTCAGGAGGTCAGGAGAAGCTGGTGGAGACTCTCCGGTCGCAGCAGGCGGTGATCCATGAGCTGCAGCAGCGCCTGGTGGAGCAGCAGGGGGCGCTGCTGGCGCAGCAGCACCAGATCCTGGACCAGATGGACGTGGTGAAGGCCCAGTACGGCCTCCTGTCCGACGCCCTGAAGCAGACGTCCGTCCACGACCTGCAGAGCCAGGCGCGCGCGCTGCTGCAGAAGTCCTACGCCGTCCACAAGCTGGACGTGGACGCAACAGTGATGGAGTTGCCGGGACACGCCCGCCGCCCCGGACCCCCGGCGTCCTGCCCCGCCGCCTGTGGGTCGGAGGAGTACTGTGACTTCCAGAGGGATCCGCCCAGCTGCCAGAAATGCACCACGTGTCCCCCGGGCTTCTTCCTGGTGTCCCAGTGCTCAGCCAACACGGACAGGATGTGCCAGGTAACGCCGCCAGGCCCGTCCCACATTTACATGTCCAGCATTTACCAGACGTCCTTATCCAGAGCGTCTTACAACCAGTAGTTACAGGGACAGTCCCCCCCTGGAGACACTCAGTGTTAAGTGTCCTGCTCAGGGACACGATGGTAGTAAGTGGGGTTTGAACCTGGGTCTTCTGGTTCAGAGGTGAGTGTGTTACACACCAGGCTACTACCACCACATCATCACATTAACATTCCTTCATCGGAATAAAAGCAGGAACGAGCTGGACAGTTTGTCTCCGTCTCGGACCCGTACACGGTCACGCTGACGCACGCTGGGGGCAGTTAGGATGAATAAGGTGAAGTGATGAAGGTTAAGTTGAGGTTGCTGGTGAAGATGGGGTGAGTGATGACAGGCATGATGGATTATTGTTGGAATCTGTCTGCAGGACAGGGACGAGTGTCTGGAACTGCCGAGTCTGTGTGGAGAACATGTGAAATGTCTCAACACGCCAGGTAGGCTTCGCTTCGGCATCAGAGTTGCCCGAGTGACGTGACGTGACGTGACGTGATGTGATGTGTCATGACGTGACGTGTCATGACGTGACGTGCCATGACGTGACGTGCCGTGACGTGCCGTGATGTGACGTGCCATGATGTGACGTGACGTGACGTGCCGTGATGTGACGTGTCATGACGTGACGTGCCATGATGTGACGTGACGTTCCATGATGTGACGTGCCATGACGTGACGTGCCATGACGTGACGTGCCGTGATGTGACGTGCCATGATGTGACGTGACGTGACGTGCCGTGCCGTGACGTGCCGTGATGTGACGTGTCATGACGTGACGTGCCGTGACGTGCCGTGATGTGACGTGCCATGATGTGACGTGACGTGACGTGACGTGCCGTGATGTGACGTGCCATGATGTGACGTGACGTGACGTGACGTGCCGTGCCGTGATGTGACGTGCCATGATGTGACGTGACGTGACGTGCCGTGCCGTGACGTGACGTGCCGTGATGTGACGTGTCATGACGTGACGTGCCATGATGTGACGTGACGTTCCATGATGTGACGTGTCATGACGTGACGTGCCATGACGTGACGTGCCGTGATGTGACGTGCCATGATGTGACGTGACGTGACGTGACGTGCCGTGCCGTGACGTGCCGTGATGTGCCGTGATGTGACGTGCCATGATGTGACGTGACGTGACGTGACGTGACGTGCCGTGCCGTGACGTGCCATGATGTGACGTGCTGTGACGTGACGTTCCATGATGTGACGTGCCGTGATGTGACGTGTCATGACGTGACGTGCCATGATGTGACGTGCTGTGACGTGACGTTCCATGATGTGCCATGACGTGCCGTGACGTGACGTGCCGTGACCGTGTGGCTCGCAGGTGGGTTCCGGTGCCTTGGCGCGGTGGCCGGACTCTGTGGACACGAGTACTTCTACCACCAGGAGCTGCAGGAGTGCCAGGCGTGTTCCGACTGTGACGGCGTCCCCGCCGCCCAGCCCTGCACGGCCACCAGCGACGCCGTGTGCGCCCCGCCCTCAGAGGAGCGGCTCTCCCGGGCGTGGGGGGCGGCGGTCGCCGTGCCGACAGCCGGGGACAGGGCCGCCCCGCGGATCTTCTCCCCGGGCCTCCAGCTGGACCTGCAGGGCGGCGCGGACGGAGACCTGCTGTCCAACCGGGACGGCCGGCTGGTGTTCCGGCGCCACGGCCTGGTCTGGATCGACCACAACCTCGCCGTGAGGCACGGCTGCAGGAACTTCCTGCGCGTGGGGCTGCGGCTGAACCGCAGCGAGGAGGAGGGCCGGGAGCTGAGCGCCGTGCGGCTGGAGCAGCCGGAGAGGAAGCACTTCCAGGTCAGAGGTCGCCGACACCCACTTATTCCCCATAAACCGGCGTAAAATGAGCCGTCTCGTTCCAGGCCGCGAGCGTGAGCGCCGCCGCGGAGGTGGAGCCCGACCACGCCCTCACCGCGTTCCTGCGGAGCCCCAACCAGCACTGCGACCAGCGCCGCGACGTGCAGGCGCTCCAGCTGAGCGGCCGCCCCTTCAGCCTGCTCTGGCTGTCCCACGACACCGGCGCCGTCGCCATGACGGCACAGGCGTCCCCGTCCACGCCCCACCACACCCACTACCGGCCGGCGTTCCGCGCGCCCTCCGTCTCCGACCCGTACGTGGTCACGCTGACGCACGACGGCCGCGGCGTGTCCTTCGCGGAGGGCGGGGCGGTCCGCTTCGTCCTGCAGCAGGCCGTCTACGCCATGGGCCACGCCTGCGTGCCGGAGGGCTTCTCGGCGGTCGCCTACGTCAACCGCAACGGCAGCAACGCCGAGGTAGCGCGGGCCTTCAAGCCCGGCGTAAACTACCGCGACACGTCCGTCACTCTGTCGGGGACGGCGAGGGTGGCGGCGGGGGACTTCCTGAACTTCGAGATCCGCTCGCCGGCGCAGTGCACCGCGCGCTACTTCGCCGACGCCCCCGGCATCAGCGCGCTGAGCCTCGTCTGGGTCCCGGCGGCCATGTCCGCCGAGCTGACCGCAGCCGTGTCCCCCGCCGGCCTGCCGCCGGGCGCCGTGCGGGACAAGGCCCTGTTCTTCCGCCAGGTCGGTCCGGACGCCGCGCAGGTACGAATGGGCGGGCCGGGCCACGCCCATGGCAGGCGGGACTTCGTCTTCGCCGAGGACGGCACCGCCAGCGTGGCACTGAACCTGAAGCTCATCCACTCGTGCAGCGTGGTGAAGCTGACGCTGCTCACGCAGGGCGGGGCCCCAGTGGCGCAGCAGGCGGCCGGTCACATGACCGAGGGCAGCGAGTGGGCCGGCATGAGTCTCCGAGCGTCCTTCGCCGTCCACAACGGCACCGCGGTCCACGTCGCACTGGACTGTGCTCGCGGCCGCGTCAACCGGATCGCCCAGGACGGCGGCAGTAACGTCTCCATCCTCTGGGTGGCGCTGTGATCGGCGAACGAACACGAGACCGCGGCCACTTCAGCGCGTTGTCTCTTTCCTTTATTTTTTATAACTTTTATTAAAAACAGTCACCATAAATTAACCAGAGATTCACCGCGAGCTCTCAAATAACGATTTATATATCATGACAATAAGCATTGTAACCTCAAGCACAAATATCAACTCAGAACAGACATACGTGGCGTATCCAACAGGGCTGTGAAGCGGTCCCCGTCTTCTTCCAAGGACGCGAGTCTCCAGCTGGAGTTGTGCTGTCAACTGTCCCATTAAATATTACTGTTCAGGTGTCTTTATTCCTGCAGCCATTACTAGGAGATCCTGGGACAGATGATCCCAGGAAAGATTCACTTTAAGGAGCTTTTCTACGTGCAACTCAAGTCCAAAAGCGGTGAACAGTGGGACAGTCCCACAATATGTGCGTTTGATCACCCACGAGTCCACACTTCCTCCAGCACTGATTGCCACCCCAACTCCCAGAGCGGAGAGACTTTTCCAGAGCGTCTTACAGACAGTAGTTACAGGGACAGTCCCCCCCTGGAGACACTCAGGGTTAAGAGTCCTGCTCAGGGACACGATGGTAGTAAGTGGGTCTCCTGGTTCATAGACGAGTGTGGTACCCGCTAGGTTACCCTCTTTTTCCATCATGTCTGATAATTACACGCGAGTACTTGTCAGTTCTGAGGACGGCGGCTGGTTCCTTTTCAATGTTCTTTTTAACGTCTTTTTTATGTTACGTTACACAGTTTTCATCTGACATCCCAGTCAGTTGGATTATTCTCCGTAAATGTTGGTACTTCGTATCGTATCGTATCGTGTCAGATTCTTCTTGGATTGCGACAATATTGATGTCACGTTACTCAAGGGCTGTTAATTGAATACATTTTAATAGCATATTCTGCGTTAATGAGTTAATTTATCACGTGGGTCCGTTAAAAAACGACGAACTTTTCAAGCAGCCAGCCAATCAAATCCGTTATTGCAAATTCTCCTGGAAACATCGGCGAATGTAGACGGGTCTCCGTGGAAAGTGACTTTAATTCCGTCCCGCACGTGTTTCGCGTTACGTCTGCGCCCGTAGCCTCGTGCGAACTGTGCATTCCACGTTTAATCGCTTCTGTATGTGTCCCGTCCCCCTGGACAATTACGCATAATGAAGTGTTCCATTACAGCACAGGAATCAGGAAGAAAGAAGCCATAAAACAATCTTCTGCACGTTCTGGAACCTTCCTGGCCAATCAAGTCGGCGTGCTGGCCGACCACATCAAGGGTCCTGTTCAAACCGGCGGCGGCGGCGGCGGCGGCGACTTGAACTCTGGCCAGCGCGCACTATTTGAAGAGATTGAAAAATAAAAACCCCGCGGTGTCTTGGAAACCGGAGACATAAAATGAAGATGAACGTCAATCAGCCAGCGCGCAGCCAAAAGCGAGAAAACGTGGCCCGGTTCAGACCGAACGTCTCATTTCCTGCCAAACGCCGAGCTCTGACGTGATGGATGCGAGAGGATCCCCAGAGGTCAGGAGGTCAAACCGCGGGGTGAAAGGCCTCCGCTTTACGGAGATTTACGTGGCTGATCTGAAAACATTTTAAAACTGGACAGACAGATGAAAAACCACTCAGTAAATTTGAAATAATTATGCATAATCTAGACCTAAAAAGGTCACAGAGTTTATAAATCTATAAACCCCACCCCAGTTAACGCCCTTCGTCCAAACATGGCGAACGGCGCTTGAAGACGGGAGAACCCGCACGGATTGCGAGGAATAATGAGACGTTTCTGCAGTGAAGCTGCCAGATGTTTGGGGTTTCAGATCGAGCGAGATTCTGCATGCATTCAGGAAGAGATGAAGGGGTGAAGGGGGCGGGGACAAAATTCTTCATATTCATGCCATGTGGTGTTTATGTAAATGACTGGAGTTCATGAGCAAGTGCTTTATGAAAAAAAAAAAAACAATAAAAGTCCCATTATGTTTTTAAGCTGCTCTTACTGACTTCCCCTTTTGTTCCAAATCGTAACTTTTGTTACCTTCTTAGCCTACTGTACAAAATCTATGTATTTAATATGTATTTAATTGAAAAAGCGCAATTAATCAATATAAAGAATTTCACCTTTCAAATGTATTCTGCATGAACAAGCCCAATCTGGCAACATATAACCATTTTAAATTTACATTTACAGCATTAACCCGACGCCTTTATCCAGAGCGACTTACAATCAGTAGTAACAGGGACAGTCCCCCCCTGGAGACACTCAGGGTTAAGTGTCCTGCTCAGGGACACGATGGTAGTAAGTGGGGATTGAACCTGGGTCTTCTGGTTCATAGGCGAGTGTGTTACCCACTAAGCCACCACCACCTTAATAACCAACATATTAAACCTGGTGAACATCAGTCGCTGTTAAGCAGGAATGAAGACATGGACGTGGATGTCGTTCAGACTCCGTTTAATAAATTATATTTCAACATACCTTAAAATAGCTGAATATTTAAAAACCGTACTGGCAACATTCTGATTATGGGTCCACCACTACCCAGATCATACAGATTATAGCCCTGGACCAAACCATTTATTAAACAGACACCATACAATTATCTTTACACAAACATCAAAACGGTTTAATAAATCAGATTGGACATTCATAAAATAATACATTAATATGAGTATTCACATGAATTCATAAATCATTTCACACAGTTGCCAATAATCCCCCTCTGCTTGAAGGCCACTTGGTAAAGCCTTAGCTCCGCCCCTTCCCGGGACCTTATTCTATATATAAGTGTGCAGTGTTCATATAGAAGTTTATTTTTTATATATATAAGTAAAATTCAGTATGAACACTGCACACTGGATTCGTCGAGAACGATAGACCAATAAAAACCGTTACATGGCTGTTTGGAGAAAGATGGAATCTGAGGGATGAAGAGAGGTGCTGTAAAAGTCGCTCGTTCAGGACGTCCTTCCCGGGATCTGTGGGCTCCGTGATCCTGCTCAGAAATCAGGAAGTTGCGCTTCGAGGCCGGAGGTTCTGAATGATCGAAGGCCGTGGCCAAGTGCAGCTCTGAAGGCCTGACACTGATGCTCCACATTTGGGAGCATTATTTGGCGAGGGAAAAGTTCCGAGTGTTCTGCTGCTGGAACCGGTCCTGGAAAACATGATTGATGTGCGTTCTAATAAAATAGCTATTATGCTAATATTCCTCCACTCCCCAGTGGAGAATGCTCTACAGATTACTCTACAGATTACTCTACATAACTCTTCCAGAGCAACACACACTTCACATCCACCACAGGCCGCATTGAAGATCAACCTGGACCACAGGCCTACAGTTACAGGACGAACGCAGCTTGATCCCGGAATCCTATTGGACGGAGGGTTCAGGGTCAGCAGGGTCCCCAACGCCATGGGAACATATGGAGAAACCAGCAGCTGATGGCAGCCTGGGTCCCACAGGAGATCCTCTTCATGGATACCAGAGAACCTGCCCGGTGATCTGGTGGCTGTCATGCATAATCAATATGGAGTTATGAGCAGAGCAGGACCTGTAGATGGATATAAATATGATCTATGTTGGATTTGCAAGTGCTGAGCATCTCGTGTGAGGATCTCCGTGAAGCTCCTGCAGCTGCCTGGTGGCGCCTTGTGTCATGCTTGTGGAATGAGGACGTGTCCCCAAATGTCACATGCAGCTGGGTTCAGGCCATCTTCAGACGCCGGTTATTAATGTACAAATTATTATACATTAATAATCTGTGTGGACACAGTGCCACCTAGAGGAGGAGTCTGTGATGGAGATGTTCTAGATGTTCTCTGTAGCAATGAATTATGGGAGGTTGGCTGTCCATGAAAATAAATCCACTCATCTGATTTACAGGACAATTGTAGCCGGTGGTGAGAAGACCGCTGTCCCGCAGTCCATGTGTCTGACTGTGATGAAACGTGATCAGAAAAATATTACAAATCTGATTTTCACTCACAGAACCACCGCGTGGTTGCAATCCATAAAAAAAAATGGAAGGTTGTCTACTAAATAAATATATAACCGTTTGTGAAATTCAATTCTTTATCATTTTAGCATTTATGTTTTATAATGGTGATCCGACGGCACATCACCGCCTGCGTTCTACTTGTGTTCCTTCGTGTAATTCACGCTGACGTGGGCCTGATGGAGGCTGGTCCAGGGTCAGCAGGTGGCTTCCTCCTGCAGGCTGTCAGCATTACTCAAAAGAATATATAATATCTATATTCTACTCAGAATAAAATATTATAGTAATAGAGAAAATGGGCAGATAAATTTGTTTGCAAAATGTGTATATATTTTACTATACATTACAACATAATCTATTTTAATAATAGCTAATTACAACAAAATTAATAATAACATTTATATTAGTAATAGTTATATAATAAGAATATAATATAATTATAATATTAATATTATGGCAAATGTCCTTGTTTTATTGTTACAAAGTTAATTTAAGATAGAAATAACAATATACATCTATTTCTAAATATATATATATATATCATTTTCATAATTCTATCAATAACGATCGGTTTATTATGTAATTAATGAAGATGTGATATTATTATTACAGTTGTTATTTTAATGATGCTCCACACACAGAGACACAGAGACACAGAGACGGCGCAGCGTCCAGGTCGGGCTGTTTGTAGTTTATTTGCATTTATTTCCCACGGAGGTGAACATACAGGCCGGACGCGGGCGGGGCGGTACCCTGTTTCACAGACGGAGCAGCTGCGGAGAGGTCAAGAGGTCAGGCTACAGGAAAGGCGCGCGAGCGAGCGAGAGAGAGAGAGAGAGGACGGGACGCCATGCAGACAGGTTCGAGGCGAGAGGGACGTTTAGCGAAGGAGAAGCAGGCGGCGGCGCGTCACGACACCACTGGTCACTACATCACTGGGACGGCGGGGCGTTCATGCACGTGCAAAACCGGCAAAGCGAGAGACAAGATGGCCGACGCCCACCAGGCCGGTGGGACGTCGCCACGAAGCGCTGGGGGAAGCGAGGAGGAACAGCGAAAGCGGCCGGACCCGACAAACCGCCACGCGCGGCGATTTTAATCACACGGAACTAGAAAGAAGCGTTTCTGTTGATCGTACGCGGAAGCTAAAGTGCACAACCTCCCTTTCAGGAGAACCAGACGATACTGATGCAGCACGAAACTCACACGCACACACACACGCACACACACACACAAGAAGAACACAACAGAACCGGCTTTTAAAAATGGCGTAGTCACATCGCCAATCCCCGCACACACACACACACACACACACACACACACAAGCAATATTAGACAAAATAATCATTTACATCACAAATAGACTCTGGCGTATGTACACCCACGTTCTCAGGGAGTGGTAAAAGTCGTATGTACAGGGCGGAATGAGTAACGCGCGAGGAAATAAAGCGAGCCGGAGCTCATCATTCGCTATCCTGACTTCCTGCTCGCCGGTGCGGCGCGGCGCACGACCGGCCGGAGGTGGGATGCACACGGGTTCAAATACCAACAGCAATAAATACAGAACAGCAAGTCAAATATACAACAATATTACAGCTATGTATACTCATATATTTATATATCTAGTGCTTTGTTGAAGGCCCAGTGGATTCTGGGAAATTAAATTCGTTACGTTGGTTATAATGAGCTCTAAAAAGATGTCATCGCCGGCACTCTCTGTGTTCTCTAACGCACTAGGACCTCATCGTCGTACTAAATACTCACTAATGGTTCACTAATGTAGACAGGAAAAGCAGACGGGACACTTCACATGGCTCTGGACCAGGAGGTATGTGACGATGCAACGATACAGAAATAGAGATTTTTTTTTTCTTCTCACGGACCTACCTATAGAACACTTTGGAGCAGAGGAGAAACGAAGAAGAACCGCGGTACATTCACTACAAACACGTGAGGCCAGTCCCAGGCGTGATTTATAGATCCTGTCCGAGCCGCTCGATCTCCTCGATCAGGAAGTCGATGTCCTCGAATGTGGCCGCGGGGTTGGAGATGACCATGCGGAAGAAGTTGACCTTGTCTCCCTGCGGCTGGTAGCTCACCATGGTGGTTCCGTACTCCATCATCCGGGCCTTTATCACGGGGGCCACCTGCGAGCAACAAACAGCCATGTTGAAGGCCTCAGTGAACGTGCCCAGTCTGTGCCGGCTGCTCTGATGAAACGAAATATTCTAACTGCTGCATGGTGCCGTCTCCAGGTTAGAACACGTCCCACCACAAGAACATGTAGAAGAACATGAATCCTCACGGTGTTCTAATAAACACATTTTTAATATGACGGAGCTTATCAATACAAATTTCACTTCTGTTCGTCCACCCAGACGTACAGTTTTAAGGCCTTCAAACAAATCTCAGGAGAACCGAACAGAAAAGAAATTTTGAAAAAGGATTTATGATTTTTATAATTTGTAAAATGCATTATAATCAGAGTCTTTTGGAAAATAAAATGTCACAGGCCATTTCTCTGTGGACGGAGAGGGAACGTCCCGCCTCTCCTCATGGACTGTAACTGAGCGTATGAGAGGTGGCATATTTCACCTTGTGAAGACGCTTCATCCTCTCCACCTTGTCCTCCATGTAGCGGACGCCGGGCGGCAGGTACCAGAAGCACACGTTGGTGTGCTGAGGCTGCGGGGACACGGACAGTGAGCACCAGGACACACACAGTGACACCCAATCAGCAGTATTGACCGTCTATCTCTCGAGTCGTGCGCAGCCCTGGAATTAAATCAGCACCCGTCCCCCCCTTCATCATTACAGCCCATTCTATCGGGGACAAAGAGAGTCCAGGAAACGTCTCTTTATCTTTCCGTCCAGCGCTGAACAGAGACCCCCCCACAGGCGCCCGGATAAAACACACGTGCAAATCGGCAAGACGCGACCCGCCTCGCCAGCAGCAGCCCAGACCAAAGACAAAGTCAGGGGACAAGGTCACTCGCCTTTCCGTCGAAGACCATCTGATACCCCTCCCGGTCCTTGATCTTGTTGTAGAGATACTCAGAGAGCTCCAGACACTTGTCAATCTGGGCTTCGAAGCCGATGGTGCCCTGTGGGTGGTGAGGACACACACACACACACACACACACACACAGATTGTCTTATCCTCAGGGCGTGTGCATCAATTTGTGGGCGCAGCATCGACATTTTATATTTGGACGCGTTTTCAGACGCCGCAGGCCGTGTCAGCCCCGCCCCCACCAGCTCTCATTTGCCCCGCCCCTTCTGGACAGAAAAAACAAACGTTCTCACCTCGCCCCGCCCCCTCTGGACAGAAAAAGCGAACGTTCTCACCTCGCCCCGCCCCCTCTGGACAGAAAAAGCGAACGTTCTCACCTCGTCCCGCCCCCTCTGGACAGAAGAAGCGAACGTTCTCACCTCGCCCCGCCCCCTCTGGACAGAAAAAGCGAACGTTCTCACCTCGCCCCGCCCCCTCTGGACAGAAGAAGCGAACGTTCTCACCTCGCCCCGCCCCGCCCCCTCTGGACAGAAAAAGCGAACGTCTCACCTTGGCCCGCCACATGAGCCAGAGTTTGAAGATGTCGACGTGGCGGCCGCACTGCAGGGCCTTGTCTCCGGTGTCGTAGGACAGGTCGTAGTGCTTGTCCTGCTGGAACAGGTAGACTGCGTGCATCTGGTTACAGCTCTGCATCAAACCCTGCGGACAGACACGCAGTTATTTATGGCATTTATCAGACGCCCTTATCCAGAGCGACTTACAATCAGTAGTTACAGGGACAGTCCCCCCTGGAGCAACTTAGGGTTAAGTGTCTTGCTCAGCGACACAATGGTAGTAAGTGGGATTTGAACCTGTGACTCTGTAGTCTTCTGGTTCATAGGCAAGTGTGTTACCCACTAGGCTACTACCATCCCGTTATCACACGGCAAATTCTGATTTTGCCGGTCTCTGATTGGATCGTGGCTCCAAAGACACGCCCACTTCCATTATAAGCAGGTCGTTGTTTTAATGCGTGTTTGGTAGAGTTGCTCCTCACCTCCTCTCTAACCAGCAGGGCGGAGCACTGCAGCGGAACCGCCATCATCTTATGAGGGTTCCACGTCATGGAATTGGCCCTGAAACGGACCAGAAACGGATGAGAACGTTCCGGAGGTCGGGCTGCAGGACCTGCTGGTGGAGAAGAACTGACCTCTCAACTCCGTTCAGCTTCCACCGGTGCTTCCTGGACATGAGGAGACTTCCACCCCACGCGCCCTGGGATGGAAAATGACTTACTTTACAATCTTCACTGAGTGTACAAAGGTGAAGGACACAGTTAGTCCTGTCTGTGTGTGTGTGTGTGAGTGTGTATGAGTGTGTATGTGAGTGTGTGTGTGTATGTGTGTATGAGAGTGTGTGTGTGTGTGTGTGTGTGTGTGTGAGAGTGTGTGTGTGTGTGTGTGTGTGTGTGTATGTGAGAGTGTGTGTGTGGTGTGTGTGTGTGTGTGAGTGAGTGTGGTGTGTGTGTGTGTGTGAGAGTGTGTGTGTGTGTGTGTGTGCGTGTGTGTGAGTGTGTGTGTGTGTATGTGAGAGTGTGTGTGTGTGTGTATGTGAGAGTGTGTGTGTGTGTGTGTGTGTGGTCTCGCTGCTTTATTTCATGTTAATGAGAATACACCCCCAGGCCAGACTTCATTGTGTTGTCAGTTAATGAAGTAACGAGGTATCAATCCCAGCATCCCTCGGGGACACAGACACACACACAGAGACGGAGACGGCCTGTACGCCGCCATAATGGAGGCCGGCTGTCACTCACGTCCACGTGCATCCAGATGTTGTATTTCTTGCAGATGTCGGCGATGGCGATGAGCGGGTCGAAGGCTCCGTACACGGTGGTGCCGGCGGTGGCGCTGACGAAGAACGGCACGAAGCCCTGCAGGGGGGACGGGGGACACTGAGATGAGGCTCTCCTGATGTTCTCCGAGTTCTTCTAGCGCATCTCCACACATTTTAAAAAGGTCTGTAGTTCATATCGTTCTACTACAGTGACAGTCGTGTAAACTAATAGAACTCGCACCTTCTGTTTGGCCTCCAGGATCCTCTTCTCCAGGTCCGAGGGAATCATTTTGCCCCTGAGAAACAGGAAATGACATCAGTGTCAGTATTGCCGTGCAGATGAATGACCGAGTGAGTGAGTGAGTGAATGAACATATGAATGAAGGCACCTCTCGTCCGCCTTGATGCAGATGACGCTCTCTGTGCCGATCCCCAGCGCTGCTGCGCCTTTCTTGATGGAGAAGTGGCTCTGAAAAGAGGCGGGATCTTCATAAATTACCCACGATCCAAATAACACCCCGGTGTGTGTGTAGGTGTGTGTGTGTGTGAGAGTGTGTGTCTGTGAGTATGTGTAGGTGTGTGTCTGTGTGTGTAGGTGTGTGTGTGTGTGTGTAGGTGTGTGTCTGTGTGTGTGAGTATGTGTGTGTGTGTGAGTGTGTGTCTGTGTGAGTGTGTGTAGGTGTGTGTGTGTGTGAGTGTGTGTAGGGGTGTGTCTGTGTGAGTATGTGTGTGTGTGTGAGTGTGTGTAGGCGTGTGAGTGTGTGTGAGTATGTGTGTGTGGTGTGTGTGTGTGAGTGTGTGTGTGAGTGTGTGTAGGCGTGTGTGTGTGTGTGTGTGTGAGTGTGTGTAGGTGTGTGTGTGTGTCTGTGTGAGTGTGTGTAGGTGTGTGGGTGTGTGTGTGTGTAGGCGTGTGTGTGTGTGTGTGGTGTGTGAGTGTGTGTAGGTGTGTGTGTGAGTGTGTGTAGGTGTGTGTAGGTGTGTGTGTGTGAGTGTGTAGTGTGTGTGGGTGTGGTGTGGTGTGTGTAGGTGTGTGTGTGAGTGTGTGTTGTGTGTGTGTGTGTGTGTGTGAGTGTGTAGGTGTGTGTAGGTGTGTGTGTGTGTGTAGGCGTGTGTGTGTGTGTGTGTGTGTGAGTGTGTGTAGGTGTGTGTAGTGTGTGTGTGTTGTGTGTGTAGGCGTGTGTGTGTGTGTGTGTGTGAGTGTTGTGTAGGTGTGTGTGTAGTGTGTGTGAGTGTGTAGGGTGTGGTGTGTGTGTGTGTGTGTGTGTGTGTGTGTGTGAGTGTGGTGTATGGTGTGTGTGTGAGGAGTGTGTGTTGGTGTGTGTCGGTGTGTGTGTGTGTGGTAGGTGTGTGTGTGTGTGTAGTGTGTGTGTGTGTGTGTGTGAGTATGTGTGTGTGTGTGTGTGTGTGTGTGAGTGAGGAACTACATGAGGAAGCAGCAGGAGGTTCTCCGTGTTCTCGGCGGGTTGATGGAAGATGGACCTACATGCTCGGACGTGAAGGCCGCCAGTCGAGGCACGGAGCACATCCCCTTCTCCTTCACCTCGGGGAACATCTTGAAGCGGGCCAGCAGCATGGCGTACATGTTGGAAATGGCGCCACCTGCGGGGGGGGGGGACCCACGTTATTGACCACGCCTTCCCTGAGAAATGGCGAGTGGAACGGTTATTGTCACCGGGGGAGAAGATCCCGTCCCCGCGGCCGTCCTGCCAGCCGATGATCTCCCGCATCTTCTTCAGCGTGACGTACTCCAGCAGGACGAAGACCGGCGCCACCTCATACGTGAACCTGCCAGGGGAGAGGTGGGGTTCAGAGCCGGGTTGGGGTTCGGGCCCGGGTTGGGGTGCAGGAAGAGGCTCACATGTTGGTGTTGGCGGTGGAGGTCAGCCAGTCTGCAGCCAGGCCCACCATGTCCAGTCCGGTGGAGAGCTGGTTGAAGTACCTGGGATGGGCTGCAGAGAAGCAGAAGATGAGCGCGGTGGGAGGTTTTTGGGGTACTGGAGCAGGATCTGGGCGGGCTGGGCGGTACCGGTCTTGATGGCGTATTTGAGCGTCGCCCTGCAGCTCAGCAGGATCTCGTCCAGGGTCTCGGGCTGGTCCGACAGCTCCCAGTTGTTGCGCTGCAGGAGCTCGTTGGGGTAGTGGAAGTCGATGACTTTGGTGGAGCGATCGAACGACTCGACGACGTAGGAGAGCAGGATGTCCACCACCTCCTGCAGGAAGCTCAGCGTCTTCACGTCCCCGTCCAGCGCGGGCAGCAGGTCTGGCGGGAGAGAAGCGCGGCGCTTTAACCTTCAGCCTGAGCGAAGGTCGAATTAATACGACACGAATTCAACGCGCAACAAACGAATAAAAACGAATAAAACGCGTTGGAGTAAAAAGGAGAAGAATTAAGATGATTTCAGATCGAATGTGGCGAGGACCTGAGGAGTAGAGGTCGCCGAATCCGCCCGGTTCGGCGCAGCCGCAGGTCTCGGCCGGGATGTCGGGGTCCCGCTTGGCCGCGGGGTCCGCGGGTCGCTCCGCTTCTCCGACGCTCAGCAGGGCTGCATCGGCGCCATTTCACGGTCCGAGATCGAAACGGAATTATTCCAACAACAATAATTATTATTACACCGCGTCGGCGAAATCGGGTTTGAACGAATTTTTTTTTAGAACCCACCGCATAATTTCGATCCGATTCCTCCGGAGAATTTTTGGGCCGCCGCCTGGCACCAAGCCCTCGCTTGCAGCAGCAGCAGCAGCAGCAAAAAAAAAATTAATAAAAAAAATATCAAAATTATAATTATACGGGTTATACGACGCTGTAAAATAAATTATTCGTTAGCTGGAAAACGGTGGAAAATTCTGCTGGTTCGTGTTTAACCTTGAACGTGTCGTCAGCGTCCAGAATAAAATAGCGCCAATAAAAAATTACGGACGCGCGAGACCGAATAAAAAAAAACAAATTCGTTCATTAATAAAAAGTACTCACGCGCGCTGAGGTTGGGGCTGCCGGGTTCTCCAGCGTTCTCCCCGCCGAGCGACCAGAACCCGTGAGAAGCCGCCATCAGGAACGGAACCCGCTAGCAGACCGCCGCAGCAGCAGAGCCCATCCGGGAAAAACCCGAATAACGGGCTTCCCGCTTATTCGAAACGGGAAAATCGCTTATTAAAAAATAGCAAAAAGCGCGTTTTTAACCATTTTTCGTTTATTTCCCTTTTTTTTAATATCGGAACCCGGACGGATAGAATCCCGGTGCGCGCGGCACGGCAGCGCGCGCTTCTGAGCGCATCACGGGCGACCGGAGGCTCGCGGCGCGCAGCCCGCCTGACGTCACCGGGGCAACGTGCGACGTCATCGACCACCGAGTCGTGACCAAAAAAATGTTTTTTTTTTTTATTTATTACAAGATAAAGCCGCCGCGCAGTGACGTCACATCGACTTGACCCCCCTCTGTACAACACACACAGGCACGGTGATAAATTATAAAGAGTGTATTTCAGACAGCTTCACACACTCATACACACACACACAGTCACGTGGCCCAGAAAAGCATTCATCATGAGGAGCAGCTGTCCCCCACATGTGTGGGACGTGACTTGGCAGGTCGGGGTGTGGTGTCACGTCTGTACGCTGGGCGGGCGTGGAGGTCACAGGGGGTCAGCTGACCATCTCCACTTCAGTTCTGTGCAGACTGAGATGACAGTGGGCGGGGCCAGAGGGGCGCTCAGAACTGCTTTATCAGTCTCCGCCTCTGGGACGTCTTCCTCAGCAGCTTCCGGTAGTCGTACGGGTTGTCGGCCGCCTGGCTCTCCGTCGACGGCGTCCTGGGGAACGAGTGGCGGCTGGGGGAGTGGGAGGGGCAAAGCCAGTGAGGCGGAGCACGGGAGCCACGGCCGGTGTCGTTTCCTGTTGACTCACCTCCTTGGCGTGTCCCTGACGTGTCTGGGGACGTCGGAGTCGGACAGCGGCCTGTCGCTCGGCAGGGAACTCATGGACTTGCTGGGAGAGAGTCCCTGGTAGTACTGGTCGTCGATGTCCAGCAGCTTCCCGGGGCTGGGGGGACAGAGAGTTACGTTATGGGGGCGCGTGTGGACGGGGGACGCCGGGGGGACGCCGGGTACCTTCGTTTCCTCGGCTTCCGCTTGTCACTCTGCACGGACCTCTGAAAGGCGAGCAGAGAGGAGGATTACGGGGGACCGGGTCACGTGACCCCTCCGGAATATTTCTGGTTGGAGCGGCTCACGTGGATGAGGGTGTAGTACGTCGAGTCCTCCGGCGTGTTCAGCGTCTTGGGCGGTTGGGTCCGGCGCGGCGTCCTGGCCTGCTTCACGTCTGCTGAGAAGAAAAGCCGCTATTCTGGTGTCAACCTCACGCCAAGTCGCTTCTGCTCGGTCTTCACGGGAGAAGTGGGACACGAAACGCCCCCCGGCGCGACCCCTGACCCCGCAGCCGTCAATCAGGCCGCTGACCGACTTCTCACCGCCGGGCCGCCGTAATCCATCAACGTCCAGGAAAACTAATTGGCCGAATGAGGAGGGCGCGTTGTTTTTATTCCACTCGTCTCGGAAAGGTCACCGAGACGTGCGGTCGCTCCGAGGAACGCGGCCTAATTCGCCCGCTCATATTCGCCCGGCGGCCGTAATTGGCCGAGCGCGTGGCCCCCGAATTGTGATTAGCATTTAACGACCTTTGGCGTAAAGAGCGACGTGATTAGCATTCCACGCAGGAGGCCGCGCCGGCGTCTGGCTGCTCGCTATTACACCGGAACAGAGCCTGGAGAACCAGAGAATCACCGTCACATCTGACGGGGCATCAACAGTGAAGGATGGCTTCATAAACCTGCCGCTAATGGTTCCTGACACAATAACGAGGTTCTATCTGGCCGCGCGGAACCAATTACAGATATGAGACGAAGACTCGCGACATTCCGCTTCTTCTTCCCTCCTGATAGGACCGGGCACAACCTCATCCAGCGATAAAATCAGAGCCGGAGCTGAGAAGAACGAAAACGCTAACATGCTAACCCAGTGGAGACGAATCTCATTCTTCTTGTGACGCGGTGAAATGTGTCCCTGTATTTAACATGACAGGCGCCTGGGGAGCAGTGTGTGGGGACGGGACCTTCATCAAGGGGACTCGAACCCACAACCTTCTGATTATGGGTCCGCACCCTCACCCGCTAGGCCACCACTGACCCTGTGTGTCCTTGTATTTAACATGACAGGCGCCTGGGGAGCAGTGTGTGGGGACGGGACCTTCATCAAGGGGACTCGAACCCACAACCTTCTGATCATGGGTCCGCACCCTCACCCGCTAGGCCACCACATTAGCTTTGGAACTCTGGAGCTAGCGTGTGAAGCTAACTCGTACTAACTAGCTGTTACTATTCACATACACCTAACGTTCTGGTTGCGTTCTGGTTACGTTCTGGTTACGTCTTCACATCTCCTCGACATGAAGGGAAAAGCGAGCTGCACTTTTCCACCGAGTGGGTCGTTGAAGGACCCACCTGACTGGTGGTTCAGGGACTTGCCTTTGACAAACATGCCGTTGTTCTCGGGGTCGATCTGATGGGCCAGAATGATCTCGTTCAGTTTCTGCTGCAGAGCCAGGTACTCCTGCGAAGCCTTGGATATCTGACAAACAGGGGCAGAGGCGAGAACTTGAACTTGACCAGGAGGACAGGTACTGTGGCACTGGGTGTGGAGTTATACCTGGGTGGTGAAGACCTCCAGCTGCTCAGACTCTCGGTCAGCTGTGGCTTTCAGGTTCTTCCGGTCCTTGTAGCCCCGGAAGTTGCTCTGAAGCTTGACCGCCGCCTGCTCCTCATCATGCATTTCGTCCGGGCTTTGAGGCTCCTCCTCCATACGCTCCACTTGGATGGCTGAGAGTTCCAGGACTGCTCCATCACCCCCCTCTTCCTGTGCTGGACTCTCGGGCCCTGTACTCGCTCCCTCCCTCTGTTCCCTCAGCCTTTTCCTCTCTTTGTGGCCCCTGAAGTTGCTCTGGAGAACGGTGGCTGCTCTCTCCTCGTCCGGTTCTGCTCCGGGCGGTTCTTCTTCTGCTGCTGGCTCAGGTTCTGGACTCAGATTTGGCGATGGAGTGTTTCTTTCTGTCTTGGGGATCTTCCCTTCTTCCTGCAGCCGTTTGCGTTCCTTGTGACCCCGGAAGTTGCTCTGCAGAACAACAGCAGCCTTTTCTTCATCTTCAGCACCTTTCTCCTCAGGAAGCTCCTCAACTGGCTCCTCCGCTGTCATCTCGGGAGGATCTGGAAAAGGCGGCTCTTCCAACGGGCTGCTGCCTTGTGACTTCTGGCCCTTGGGAGGGATTTTTCCCTCCTGCTCCAGCCTCTTCCGCTCCCGGTGTCCCCGGAAGTTGCTCTGGATGACGGTGGCTGCCCTGGCCTCCTGTTCCCCGTCGGCATCAGCCTGCAGTTCCTCCTGATCTTCAGCCTTCTCCTCTTCCTCCCCAACGATGGTGGAATCGCTGCTGGGATCCTCCTCCGCATCTCCGGCCGCGGCGTCGAGGTCTTCACCGGCGAGGGTCTTTTTTCGTTCCTTGAACTTCTTCCTCTCCCGGTAGCCGCGGTACTTACTCTGGAGGACCACGGCGGCTTTATTTTCATCTTCCTCCCCGACCTCCTGCTCGGCTTCTGTCGGCACGGGGCTGCCAATGGGCGTGGCATCATCGCCGGCTTCCTCGTCAGGCCCCTCCCCTTTGTGGGCCTGGGCCTTCTCCTGCTGCATGGCCTCTCTGGAGGACAGAGATCAGAATTATTAAACAATTCCCAAGAGTCCAACGACATTCCGGTGTGTTCCTTCATCTTCATTTAAGGGAATGAATCATATAATGAATTATATGAATTCTAATTTATCAATATAGTACATTTAATATAGTATATTTAACCCAGTAATATCGTACATTTAATATAGTATATTTAACCCAGTAATATCGTACATTTAATATAGTATATTTAACCCGGTCAATATAGTACATTTAATATAGTATATTTAACCCAGTAATATCGTACATTTAATATAGTATATTTAACCCGGTCAATATAGTACAATATAGTACTGAGTAAATTTCTAATAATTACATTTTCTTAATTAAAACAAAGTTATCTTATTATTATATTATTCTTATATTATACTCAAGAATACTCGACATCTATTCCAGACACGAAGACACTCTGATTAGTTTTCACGATTTTAGTCTAATTTGTATTCATCAACGATAACTAGAACGAACCATATCATGGTGTATTATCACATGACCAGAGTTCATGTCTCGTATCATGAAGGTTCTTTGGTGAAGATATTTTGTTGATGAGAACACCACTATGAATAATCCGAATGCTCATACTTCCTCTTTTTGAAGCTCTTCCTCTCCTTGTGGCCTCTGTAGTGGGCCTGGATCTTGGCAGCTGCTTTGTTCTTCTCATCCAACATCTCCTTATATGTCTTCCTGGCGAGGAAGCCCCGGCATGCTGGAGAAAAAGCCCATCGCTGATCACACTGGCAAAAACCACACCCACTCGATGGGCTTATACGAACACTTCGTACCGGCTTGGAAATGGAGGACGAACACCTCGGACTTGGCTTTGCTCTTATCATCAGCGACTCTCCTCCGGACTTTGTGGCCCCTGTATGCTGGAGAACAGGACAATAAGGGGCGTTGTAACGGGCTGAGGTCACGTGACCGGCCGCCTCACCTGACTGCAGCACCAGGGCGCTCTGCTCCCGCTGCTCCAGGATCTTCTTGTAGCGCTTCGCCCCCAGCCAGCCCCGTACGTACGCCTGCACCAGCACGATGAGGTCCGTCATGCGGCGCACCATCAGGTTCAGCTGCTCCACGTGGTAGTACTTCAGAAAGACCTGAGGAACCAGAACCAGAGCCCAGGTGAGGGACAGCCAGGTGATGTTCCATGATGGTAAAGACCTGCTCACCTTAGTTTTTCCCAGGACCCAGTTTTCCAGTTTGGCCTTTTCCAAAATGGCTGCACACGTCTCTGGTGTCATTGGTGGGTCTTCATTGGCACGAAAAGCCAAGATAAAGTACCTGAGGTCACATTTTAAACAACAGTAAAACCCCCAAATTCAGGAGACCGTTCAGAAGAAGAGAGTAAAGGCCCACGTTGCTCCCACCTCTGGATGAAGTTGGAGAAGAGGATCCGGTGGGAGTAGCCCTGCCGGCGGATCTTGGCCGTCTCCAAGATCCCCGTGTAGCGCAGCTGGACCAGAACTTTCTCGCGGTCGAACTTGTGGGCCTGGCGGTCGTTGTTGGGCTTGATGCACCGCACGAAGTGGGGCTGACCGCCCACCATCTTGGACAGGAGGTCCATCAGGGAGTACTGATGGCAGGACAGGAATTTAAAGCAACGGGGACAGCCATTCTGAAAAGTGTCTTTTTCTTTTTAATCTGTTCAATGTTATAATGTTTCTTTTAATACGTAAATGTTGCTGTAAAATTGTTACACTGCTGATGAAATATCGATTTAACGCAACACAATGTTGTTCTAAAATTTTAGTTAGAAAAAGTTCATGCACCCTTACACATCACAGTATACAGTACAGGCCAGAAGATTGGACACCTTCTCATTCAACATGTCTTCTTTATCTTCATGACCATTTACGTTGGTAGATTCTCACTGAAGGCATCAAAACTATGAATGAACACATGTGGAGTTCTGTACTTAACAAAAAGTGGAGACCTGACCTCCACAGTCACCGGACCTGAACCCAATCCAGATGGTTTGGGGTGAGCTGGACCAACAAGTGCTAAACACCTCTGGGAACTCCTTCAAGACTGTTGGAGAAGCATTTCAGGTGACGACCTCTTGAAGCTCATCGAGAGAATGCCAAGAGTGTGCAAAGCAGTAATCAGAGCAAAGAAACTAGAATATAAAACATGTTTTCACTTATTTCACCTTTTTTTGTTAAGTCCAGAACTCCACACGTGTTCCTTCATAGTTTTGATGCCTTCAGAAATCTACCAACGTAAATGGTCATGAAGATAAAGAAAACACGTTGAATGAGAAGGTGTCCAGACTTCTGGCCTGGACTTTACATTACGGATCCCAGTAGAGACGCTGTGATGAATTAACGTTATCTCTCCTACCCTGAAGTAGGAGGCCACCGTCTGGGTCCTCATGTTGGTCGTCTCCCTGGGGTGGTGGTGGGTGGAGTCTCCAGCCTCCGCCTGGGACAGACAGACGAACGTCCAGAGATGAAGCGTTAACTACAGACCCGCTCTGAGATTGCTGGGTGAAGATCTACTGCTGCCTTCTCTTTTGTATGTTGCATTTTAACAAAAAGTTGTTCTGTGTCCTGAATCACCATTTGAAATGGAACATTTTGATTGGCGGGCGACGCGACGGTATTTTTATGTTCGGGGCTGAGGTTTAATTTCCTGGAGGGCGGCTGAAAGAGAAAGTGCATAGAAATTAAACACAGAAGAAGAAGAAGAAGAAGTGAAGAATCAGCAGATCACAACGCTGCGCTACACACGTTAACACACCTTCCACTGAACCAGTCATCTAATCTACAGGTAACACACACACACACACACACACACACACACACACTCTGACAGTGAAGCCAGGGGAGCAGAGCAGGATGAGGACGGGGTCATGTCATCATTACCTCACTGAACGAGAGCGAGGAGAAAAGCGCGAGCATCCCCATCTTCAAGCAGAGAAAAGAAGAGGAGGAGGAGGAGGAGGAGGAGGAGGAGGAGGAGGAAGAGGAAGAGGAAGAGGAAGAGGAGGAGCAGCGCCAGACAGAAGGAGGCGGGAGAGAAATGAACACGGGTAAGAAGAGAAGAACCCGAGGCGTGGTGATGGCCGGCGAGGATGGAGCATCGTCGTGTTACCTTGGCGATGTTGAGGGTACGCTGGCCGCCGCGCTGGGCGTGGCCCGTGCTCGCCGTCTTGCCCTTGGTGTGGGCCAGATTACCTGGGATCAGAGAGATGAGACACAAGATCTCCTCATAACTCACCTGAAGCAAATGATGATTAATTCCATTATCACCTTCTGGCAAATTGCAACTAATGCAGGAAGCCCGGGAATGACAGACTGTGCATATAAATGGTCTCCTGGGACATTGTGGTGGGCTGATGATGGTGGTGGTGGTAGTGGGTGGTGGGACATTGGGTGGTCTAAATGGTCTCCTGGGACATTGTGGTGGGCTGATGGTGGTGGTGTTGGGTGGTGGGACATTGGGTGGTATAAATGGTCTCCTGGGACATTGTGGTGGGCTGATGGTGGTGGTGTTGGGTGGTGGGACATTGGGTGGTATAAATGGTCTCCTGGGACATTGTGGTGGGCTGATGGTGGTGGTGTTGGGTGGTGGGACATTGGGTGGTATAAATGGTCTCCTGGGACATTGTGGTGGGCTGATGGTGGTGGTGGTGTTGGGTGGTGGTGGTTGTGGTGGTGTTGGGTGGTGGGCCAAACTGTGAATATAAATGGTCTCCTGGGACATTGTGGTGGGCTGATGATGGTGGTGGTGGTGTTGGGTGGTGGGACATTGGGTGGTATAAATGGTCTCCTGGGACATTGTGGTGGGCTGATGATGGTGGTGGTGGTGTTGGGTGGTGGGACATTGGGTGGTATAAATGGTCTCCTGGGACATTGTGGTGGGCTGATGATGGTGGTGGTGGTGTTGGGTGGTGGGACATTGGGTGGTATAAATGGTCTCCTGGGACATTGTGGTGGGCTGATGGTGGTGGTGGTGGTGTTGGGTGGTGGGACATTGGGTGGTATAAATGGTCTCCTGGGACATTGTGGTGGGCTGATGGTGGGGGTTGTGTTGGGTGGTGGTGGTTGTGGTGGTGTTGGGTGGTGGGCCAAACTGTGAATATAAATGGTCTCCTGGGACATTGTGGTGGGCTGATGTTGGTTGTGGTGGTGTTGGGTGGTGGGACATTGGGTGGTATAAATGGTCTCCTGGGACATTGTGGTGGGCTGATGATGGTGGTGGTGGTGTTGGGTGGTGGGACATTGGGTGGTAAAAATGGTCTCCTGGGACATTGTGGTGGGCTGATGATGGTGGTGGTGTTGGGTGGTGGGACATTGGGTGGTAAAAATGGTCTCCTGGCACATTGTGGTGGGCTGATGATGGTGGTGGTGTTGGGTGGTGGGACATTGGGTGGTAAAAATGGTCTCCTGGGACATTGTGGTGGGCTGATGATGGTGGTGGTGTTGGGTGGTGGGACATTGGGTGGTAAAAATGGTCTCCTGGGACATTGTGGTGGGCTGATGATGGTGGTGGTGTTGGGTGGTGGGACATTGGGTGGTATAAATGGTCTCCTGGGACATTGTGGTGGGCTGATGATGGTTGTGGTGGTGTTGGGTGGTGGGACATTGGGTGGTAAAAATGGTCTCCTGGGACATTGTGGTGGGCTGATGATGGTGGTGGTGTTGGGTGGTGGGACATTGGGTGGTAAAAATGGTCTCCTGGCACATTGTGGTGGGCTGATGACGATGATGATTTATGGAACGCGCGTTGAGCTCGCGAGATAAAGACCGGGATTTGGGGATCGTGGGATGGCGGGCGTGGCTGGATCTGCTACGAGTGGTGCACGGTAACGTTGGCGGCTCGTTCTCCCCCTCGGCCGGCCGGTGTGACGTTCCTACCGGTCTTGGTGAGCGGGTGGGTGACCAGTTTGCGGATGATCTCGTTCTCTGACGACCTCAGCAGCAGGACGATGTCGGCTGGCAGCGCGTCGCGGTTCTTGGCCAGGAAGCCTCCGGCGTTGTAGATCACCTGAGCGAGAAGGTCGGGGGCATCAGCCACGGCCAAACGCAACATGGAGTCTACTTCCTGGACGCCGCAGTTACCTTCCCGGCGTAGTGATGGATGCCGAAGCCCAGGTCCACCCGCTTTGGACGCCAGAAGTCCTTCGACTTCAGGTTGTCCTCGAATTTCTCTGCGGTCACACAGAGACGTCACGCGTCTACGGGACTGATTTGTAAATCCTGGTAGAAGCCGAGTAACGACGGCGAGAACTTGCCCACGAGCGTCTGGTCCGTGGCCTGGGGGAAGCGGCTCTCCTCGTCCAGCAGGGCCAGCATGCCCATGGGCTTCTGCAGGAACAGGTCCAGCAGCGGCCGGTTGTCCTCGTACTCGATCAGACGTGCGTCCACGTCTTCGTTCAGGTACTCGTCCTGCGGGGGACACAGAACGTCCCGTTTTAATAGACTCTCAAATGGAAACTCAGGGTGACGTTCTGATTTTAGAACGAAGTGGAGATGACAGGATTATTATTATCATTATTATTTTATTTTATTTTTTTAATTATTATTATTCTCAGTCACGCTGCAGCGCTGCACCATCGTCACCATCCGCACGAAACCTGCAGCTTCGACCTGTCTAGGTGGCCGGGACCTGCCTCGGTCACCGTCTGATGAAGACAGTTGTCCCAGGCGGTCGAGTTTAGGGACAGAAAAATGCGCAAACACACGCACACACATACAGAGAGAATCCTCCGTTCACCACCACGGTGGAAAAGAGGACAAATCACGTCCACACCGGCCAGGAGTAGGGTGGTAGTAGCCTAGCGGGTAACACACTCGCCTATGAACCAGAAGTCCCAGGTTCAAACCCCACTTACTACCATCGTGTCCCTGAGCAGGACACTTAACCCTGAGTGTCTCCAGGGGGGGACTGTCCCTGTAAATACTGGTTGTAAGACGCTCTGGATAAGGGCGTCTGGTAAATGCTGTAAATGTAAATGAATTAGGAATAATGTACAGATTTCCACCTCCAGACATGAGTCAGGGATTTCAATACATTTTAACTGAGGCAGGAGACGCATGTCTCCGCATTGATCATCGTAACGATGGAAACTGTGAAGGGTTCTCTGGTGACACCGGACCGGACTCTTTTTTCAGTCTCCATCAGGAAAACCAAAGATTCCACAGAGCAGGTCCGGGCTCCACTGGCGCTTTACTAGCTTTTATAACCCAGAGACTCCGCCCTGCCTGCAGGCTTCCAGGCTGTATGTCAGAAATAATTCAAGCTCGTTCTCAACTATCTCCTGTGTTCAGAAGGTAGAACCGGAGTTACACTCTGTGGACGTCCCACAGTGCAGAGCTTCTAAAAGCCTCATTTCCAGTGATTTATGGAGACGTCACCTCGTCCCACAGCTCAGGGCAGGACGCTGGGGACTCCCTCCACAAACAAACCCTAAAATACACCCAGAGGAGCGCGACCATGGAGAGGGAGGAGAGGGGTGTGGCCATGGAGAGGGAGGAGAGGGGTGTGGCCAGAGAGAGGGAGAATAGGGGCATGGCCACGGACAGGGAGGAGATGGATGAGAGGGGCGTGGCCACAGATAGAGAGGAGATTGGGGGAGGGGCGTGGCCACACAGAGAGGGAGGTTGAAGAGGGGCGTGGCCATGGAGAGGGGCGTGGCCGGCGTACCTGCTCCCAGGCGAAGATGTGCTGGTTGAAGTAAAACTGGATCTGCTCGTTGGCGATGTTGATGCAGAGCTGCTCGAACGAGTTCCTCTTGAAGTTCTCGAAGCCGAAGATGTCCAGGATGCCGATGTTCAGACCTTTGTCTTCCTCCCTGGTGTCAGAAAGTAAAGAGCACGTGGACTTACATAATTAGGAACATCTCAACAGTCTGGTCCTTTAAATTAGCGCAGTTCCGTAATTCCCCGTAATTCCAGAGCAATATGGGGTAAAACATTAAACGACTAAATGATGATGATGATGATGATGCTCCCCTGGACAAGGGTGCAGCACAGCACACAGTGACACAGTGAAACATGTCCTCTGTATTTAACCGTCACCCTTGGTGACAGTGGGCACCATGACAGGCGCCCGGGGAGCAGCGTGTGGGGACGGGACCTTCATCGAGGGGACCATGTAGATCATGTAGCAGATGTCATTTTGTCCTGAACAGACTGCGCGTTTCGTGTTTGTAAAGGACGTGCAGGACGTCCCCTCTCACCCCAGCGCGCTGTCGGGGCGGAGCAGGGTGTTGATGCGGTTGACGATCCAGCTGAAGAGGCGACCGTACAGCGCCTTGCCCATCGCGTCACGCACCTCCGCCGCCTTCTCCACCGGGTTCGGCCGCACGATGGTCTCACCGCGCATCACCACGCAGTGGGAGGTCAGCGCCTCCTGCAGCTCGTCCGGGCGAATACACAGCAGCGAGGCGGCTGTAGGAGAACACACACACACACACACACACCACACACACACACACACCACACACACACACACACACACACACACCACACCACACACTCGACTGAGCTTCTAATCCAGGGTGGCTGTGACGGTTCTACAGGATCTGCAGCTCTTACGTAAACACAGCAGCAGCGGGAGATCCAGCAGGAGGGAGTGTGTGCAGGTAAAGAGGGTCACAGGCTTTACACACACACACACACACACACACCACATACACACACACACACAAGTGCACACACACACACACCACACACCTACACACACACACACACACACACACACACACACACACACACACACACACACACATACACACACACAAGTGCACACACACACACACACACACACTAACAAACACACAAGCACACACATACACACACACACAAGCACACACACACTAACAAACACACAAGCACACACATACACACACACACAAGCACACACACACTAACAAACACACAAGCACACACATACACACACACACAAGTGCACACACACACACACGCACACAAGCACACACTAACAAACACACAAGCACACACACACATACACACACACACACACATACACACACACAAGTGCACACACACACACACACACGTGTACACTCACCACTCACACACGTGCACACACACACACCACACACACACACACACCACACACACACACATACACACATACACACACACCACACACACGTGTACACTCACCACTCACACACGCACACACGTGCACACACAGACACCACACACACACACCACGCACACACGCACACACACACACACACACACAAGTGCACACACACCACACACACACGTGCACACACACACACACACCACACACACACACACACACACGTGCACACACACCACACACACACACGTGTACACTCACCACGCACACACGTGCACACACACGTGCACACACACACACCACACACACACACAGGGGGTTCCGAGGTCTGAGAAGTGGTTGAAATGTTTGTTTCGTGAATTAATTTGAATTATAAATGAGATTAGAACCTTTTCTCTGTTTAGTCAGAACGTTGCAAATTGTGATGATGAAGAATAATTTTGCACATTACACACGGAGTCTAGAACTCAGCAGAACGTCCTCACCGCTCTCCAGCACCGCCATGTTGGAGATGTTGCTCTTGTCCGTCTGGTGCTCGGTGGCGACGGACGTGAACTCGACGTCCCCGGCGTTGAGGATCGCGGCCAGGATGCTGTACACGCTGCCCAACTCCTGCCGGGACCGGGGGGACAAAACACAAACCGAGCTGATGGGACATGTCCACGTCTCTCTCTCTCCGAGACAAATACCTGCCAGTGGTTCCCCCAAATCCCCCCGCAGATACACATTAGCAGAATGCACATTACACATTATTCTCCCTGTTTTACGCGGCAGGATATATAGAATCTATACGTTATTTAATATGTATTAATATTACAAATATCATTTCGGTTACTTCAGCGCAGGTTCATTTGTTCCCCGTATACAATTACAATTAAAAGACGAGCAAAATCGAACATCATTTATCTTTTTTTTTTTTATTTAAGAAAGTGACGTGAGACACTGCAGCGCAGCACGCGGTGAAACGTGTCCTCTGTATTTAACCGTCACCCTTGGTGACAGTGGGCACCATGACAGGCGCCCGGGGAGGCGACCTTCATCAAGGGGACCTCAGTGGCACCTTCTGAGTACCGGGCCGCTTCCTTCACCACTAGGCCACCGCCGCCCTGATTGTCACATGAACTATGACCCCGATGACCGCCCACTATGTGAATGTGGGTTTGGCCGCTTGCCGGGTGCTGCCGTACCTCCAGGGTGAAGCCGATGACCTTGAAGCACTGCTCCACCGCCTGGAACTGCTCCCTGTAGAAGGCGCTGCTGACGATGTCGGGCACCAGCTTGACGGTCTCGTTCTGGAGGTACCTGCGGCCGCGGGAGAACGCCGGTGAGCTCCGGGGTCGAGGCGCGGCCGCGGCGCACCGGCCTGGAGGGCGGAGGACCTACCTCGGCGTCTTGCTGTCGGACAGCTTGTAGTGGGCCAGTTTCTTCCTCTCGGACAGGCCGGCGTAGATGTAGTAGAAGATGTGGAAGTTCCTCTCGCCTCTGAAGAACCGTATGGGCGCAGGTGTCAACATCATACGTGAGAAAAAAAAGACCTTTTTTCTCATTTTGTGAACAATTTTGCAACGTAAACCCAACGTTTCCATCTTACGGTCCATAAAATCACCTCCAGAAAGACAATGGCAGCAGTTAGCGGCTTTAACCCCTGACCTCTGATCAAATCACGGCGACGTGATCCCCACGACCCGCTTTAAATCTGTGGTGAAGACCAAGCTCTAAAACAGAGCATTCTGATTGGCCGAGAGGACATCTGGGAGTGACAGTATCGTTCCCGAAATTATTTATGGTGTAAAGGTCATGTGACCAACTTGGGAACAGCGGTTCCGTCACGGAAGTTAAACCCACGGCTTCTAAATAACCTGCGTCCACACGAGAACGTTGCGTGAAGCGATGTCGTCCACACGGAGACCCAGAGAACGTCCCACGCGCTGTTTTAACTCCCCCTCCACACCTGTAGGTGGCGCTGTAACCACCTGCTCTCCTCGTTCGTTGTTCTCCAGCCTCGTAGAGCGTAGAGAAGATTGTATGTAGGAGTTATAGATTTGGGGTTAAAGGTCACGTTGGAGGTCGGCTGACATGTTTTATAAAAAGAAAGGCTGGTAGTAGCCTAGCGGGTAACACACTCGCCTATGAACCAGAAGACCCAGGTTCAAACCCCACTTACTACCATCGTGTTCCTGAGCAAGACACTTAACCCTGAGTGTCCCCAGGGGGGGACTGTCCCTGTAACTACTGGTTGTAAGTCGCTCTGGATAAGGGCGTCTGGTAAATACTGTAAATGAAACGGCGCCTCCGTGTGGACGCCAGGCCAGATTGAACGGGGGGTGAAGCGCCATCTCCTTCGGGACGTGGTGAGGATCTAGTGGAGATCTTACACGGCCTGGTGCACGACACGGGACTTCTCCAGCAGGTACTCGGAGATCTGGGCGCCCACCACGGTGCCGGCGCAGGTGAACTTCATCTCCAGATACTTCCCGAAGCGGCTGGAGTTGTCGTTGATGACGGTGCAGGCGTTTCCGAACGCCTCCACCAGGCTGTTGAGCAGCAGGATCTTCTCCTGCAGGGAGCGGTTGTTGGCCTGGAGACACACACACAGCGCGAAACGTCCCAACGCTGTCACATGCGTCCATTATTCATTTTCATCACCACCGCCCACCTTTCCCAGGACGGTCAGCTGCTGGACCAGGAGGTGGGCGCCCTCCGTCTTCCCGGCGCCACTCTCTCCGCTGATGACGATGCACTGGACACGTCGGGACATTTTTTTTACTAACACGTCCACCACTCGAGACACTCAGGACAGGAAACACGCAGGAGGTACCTGGTCAGCGTTGTAGGACACCATGGACTGGTAGGCGATGTCCGCCACCCCGAATATGTGAGGCGGGTTGGCAGTGCGCTTGGCGCCGATGTACATCTTCGTGTCCTGGCGGCGAAAAAGACGCCAATCAAGTCAGCTGCTCCGGTGAACAATGGGAGCTGAGGAACCCGGGTGAGATGTTCTCACCTCCGGCGTGTACAGGTCCATGTGGTGGAAGGGGTTGACGGCGATCAGGATGTCGCCCACGTACGTGTAGATGTGCTCCTTGGCGTAGCGCTTCTGCAGCTGCTCGGTGACGGTGTTCTGAAACGCACCGGGAACATGTTGGCGTCCACGGATCAGGAGTCCATACAGGGGACACTTTTTCAGAACTAGGTTCTTGGCCCAGTTTCTGACCCTATACTGCACACACACACACAACACACACACACACACCTCGTCCAGCACTTCCAGGGTGGCCAGGTCCTCGACTTCGTCCCGCATGTCCCCGGCTGCCTTCACGTAGCTGCCCCTTTTCGTGTGGATGCGCTCATGTCTGCAGAACACAAGCAGGCTGGATGTGGATCATCACAGGAGACACACAGAGCAGGTCCAGTCCAATTTTAAGACGGGAGCATTTCCCATGGTGCACCGGGGCAGAGGCGACTCTGTAAATGACCCACGGGACGGCACGTGAGAAGGTTCTAGACGCTACAGCTAGTCAGGGTGAGCGCGGCGCTACGCTACAGTCAGAACCCCGTACCTGTCGGCACCGTCCGCACTGCGATCTGGGTTCCCGTGGTGGCTTGAGGGACAGAAATGAGATTAACGTTCTGGGCAGGACGTCCACGCTGCTGCTGGGCTTCTCTAACTCGTGAAAAAATCATTTTCGGGACTAAATTGTATTGATTAACGTATACGTGTCAAGTGTGCATCTCAGTTACTGGCAACGTATAACCAACATTTATTAACAGTAAGGCCTCGTCACATGGAAACCAACCTGTTAGCGTGCGAACGTAATACGTTTAGTTTGACTATTTAGAGCGAATATTAACAATAAAATAAGCGGCTAAAATCTCGCACAAGACGGACCAATAGCTTCGTTCCTCGGGTGAAATTCCTCGTATTTCAGAGTTACTGTACGTCCTGAAGATCGTTGTCTCTGTACATGAACGGAAGAACTCCATCATGTGGTTCTAACATGCATGTCTTTGTCACTGTGTGTATGAACATCTCCACCAAAGATCTGCATGTACAGGCCGGGCGTGGTGCCTCGTATGATAGGCCCTCGCTCTACCTGGTCTTCTCGATGGTGCCCATCTGTTGGTTGAGGTCTATGAGCTCCATCAGCTGTTTCTGCAGCACGCGCTCCCGGCCGCAGATCTGCGCGATGAAGGCATGATGCAGCAGGTCCTGGACGTTGGGCCTCAACTCGAAGTCCTTAATCAGACACCTGTTACACGCAGTTACCGTCACTACACCGCGTTACGCTCACAACCAAAAAGCACGTATAACACACACGCACACACACACACACACACACACACACCACCGGCTCACTTGCAGATGAAGTCGTTGAAGTCCGCGGACCACAGCTCGGGCTGGTGGAGAGTCGGAGGCGGGTTTCTGCGGAGAAGATAGTGGTGTGAGGAACCATCATCTCCTCAGAAAGACCACGACCAGACGGGAGCGGCGGGGAACAACGGGGGCTAATTAGACGCCGTTTGCTGCCCTTTCAAGGGGGTCTTTAGGGGGGCGGGGCCCCCGACAGACGGATAAAGACAGGCGGGTCCGGCAGCGGATAATCACCGGCGTGGGTGGACACGTCCCCATCCCCCCCGAGAGACGGGACCCTGCTCTAACTTCCACTTCCTGAGTGTGTGTGTGTGTGAGTCTTTACCTCCCTTTACAGTGTAAAATGTACACACACACACTCACACACTCACACATACTCTCACACTCTCACACACACTCACACACACTCTCACACACACACACACACACTCACACATACTCTCACACACTCACACACACACACACACACACACACTCTCACACACACACAAACACACATACTCTCACACACACACAAACACAGATACTCTCACACACACACACACACACACACTCACACACACACACACACACTCTCACACACACACACACACACACACTCACACACAAACACACACACACTCGCACAAACCACACAACAAACACAACCACACACACTCTCACACACACTCTCACACACACACTCACACACACACACACACACACACACCACACACACTCTCACACACACACACACACACTCTCACAAACACACACACACTCACACACACACACACACACACACACACACACACTTATTTGTTCAAGATCTTCGAAACCAGACTGTCCCTCTGCTGTGATTGTGAATCCCCGTCCTGCTCCGGGGGACCCGCTGTCCCGAGGTGGGGGTCTGGGGTCCGTCACCTGGGGATCTTGAACAGCGCTCTCATTGGATGGAGGTCGGCGAGGGGCGGGTCTCCATCCCCCAGCTCGATGGCGGTGATTCCGAGAGACCAGACGTCGCAGCGGGCGTCGTAGGTCGAGTCCAGCTGCTGTTCGCACGCGATGACCTACAGGCAGGACGCACAAACATGGGACGTCCAACAAAGTTATAAACCAATTAGACAAACTGAACCTCTGCTTCCGAAATTCATCCGAATTTCAAATAATCGCAGCCGAAAGCGAATAAAGCTGCACGGAATTATCCAGTAATAACGACGAGCTGGAGACGCGCCACTTCCTGTTACCGGGGTGAAGATGAGGAGGAGAAGATGGTCCAGCTCGTACCCCACCTCACTCGCGGAGACCTGGGACCGTCCGCGGCCGGAGGAGGCCGCGCTGCAAATGACCTGGAGCCGGTCGGCCTGGCCCCGCCCTACTGACCCCGCCCTACTGACCCCACCCTACTGACATTGTTTTATTGGCGCGATCTCGCTTCTGCGAAGCCGGTGATCGCCGCGCCGAACGCCATTCTAATAAGATGGAAATCTCGTCTTCAAACGACTTCGTGTTTTGCCAGTCAAAGAAAAGGAAGGCGCGTCCCAGGCCGGAGACAGAGGGGGACCGGTACCTCAGGCGCCATCCAGAACGGCGTCCCCACCGACGTGTTCCTGCGGAGGCGAGTGTTGGTCAGCTGCGCTGAGACTCCTGGGAAAAAAGGAAAAGGTGCGGAATTTTACGGAAAACGAGTAGAAAACAGCCAGCGGAGCGGCGGGCAGCCTGGACGCAGCGAAGGCAAATGTTCAAGCGCTTTGAATTCCAAATGGTCACCAGAAGCGCTGCCATTTGCATGCGGGATTGGAAGATTCCTGCTGATTTGGTTGCTGTTTATACGCCGGTTATACACGTCCTCACTGAAGGATTCAGCCGCCATTCTGAGGTGCATCGCCAAGCACGTCCAGGTCTACTGACACCACGTTACTGACCTTCAGTGGTCTTTAGCAACGTTCCTTTTTCCTCTACATTTACATTTAAGTTATTTGCCAGACGCCCGTATCCAAAGCGACTTCCATGTCACCATGGATGAAGTGGTCAGTTCTGGTTCACCAGGACCCCCAACTATGAATACAATCTTTTTATTCACTCTGTTCTAGTTTCTATACAGAAGAAGGTTACAAGTCCATCTAAATCTTCTCTAAAGAGGAAGGTCTTGAGCTGCCGTGTGAAGGTGCTCAGTGACTGAGCTGGAAGTTCATTCCACCACCGAGGGGCCAAGACGGAGAAGAGTCTAGATGAGCGTCTTCCTTTTACCTTCAGAGATGGAGGGACCAGGCGAGCAGTACTGGAGGCTCGGAGTATACCAGGTGCAGTGCGAGGTGTAATAAGGGCTGTGAGGTAGGATGGTGCTACTCCATGTTTGGCTTTGTAGGCCAGCATCAGTATTTAGAACCTGATGCGTGCAGCTATTGGGAGCCAGTGGAGGGAACGTAGCAGAGGGGCGGTGTGGAGAACTTGGGAAGGTTGAACATCAGTCTGTATTAGTTGTAGGGTGGTAGTGGCCTAGTGGGTAACACACTCGCCTGTGAACCAGAAGACCCTGGGGTAGTAAGTGGGGTACTTACTACCATCGTGTCCCTGAGCAAGACACTTAACCCTGAGTGTCTCCAGGGGGGACTGTCCCTGTAACTACTGACTGTAAGTCGCTCTGGATAAGGGCGTCTGGTAAATGCTGATAATGTATGAGTTGTCGGATGGTACATAGAGGTAGTCCAGCTAGAAGGAAGGGGGGAAAATCCCGGGCGCCTTTATTGCAGATTTATTAACAGTTTTAACAAAACGCCCGTCGGGAACCTGCAAATGGTGCGATGAAATAAAAAGACAGATGACATCACACAACTCGTGTTAGGCGGAACAATACAGGGAATTCAGATCATATTAACACACACACAAAAGCTCCCTGGGGTCCCCCCCCCGCCTCGGCTCCATTAGCCGAACACCGGGCCCCGGGGCCCCGTTTAATAACCATCAGTGATGATAAAGCCGCCAATTAGAATATTCATGAAGCCCCGCCTCCTGTATCTTTTCCTGCCAATAATGTGGATTTTTCCCCCTCCGTTCCTCTCTGAACACCGGCTCTCTGGAGGGGCCGCGTCCATCTGTATTTATCTACCACACACACACACACACACACGCCACCCATGCATCACTCTCTGTATAAACACCGGGCTCAGCGAGGAAGTGCGAGGTAATAACTCTGACCTTTCTCTCGCTGCGGGATTAACTCTGGATCTTATAAACACGGAGGCTCCAACGTGACACGTTTTCCGAGGCGTCCGACCTCCACAACGTGACACGCTGTCTGTACAGTCCTCTTATTCTGCAACTGGGTCACCTGCCGAAGTGAACATTCCCGCTGACGGCAGCAGCAGCCACTTCATGTTACGTAAGAAGCTGCAGACTTCCACACCGAAGGAAGAAACACTCCAGGAACCCAGTTGCAGAGGAGCAGGAACTAACTGGTAATTATTTCCAAAAAATGAACATTAATGATGTTTTAATGATCCAAATTTAAAAGGGGGAGGAGCCTGTAGGCATGATCGGCCGATATTTCCTCATTTTGGACGATTTAAACTACGGCCAGATGCAGCACAGTGTCCATCTCCTCCATTTCCCTCCATTCTCCACACTCCTAATACCCCAGACGTGACCACGCCCACTACCAACACCAACCTGCAGGTTGATTCAAGTGTTTTAATGGATGGAACTGGTGAATCTGACATTAATCACCACACCCTACGTCTTATATTATTTAAAACCTAAAGTAGATGAAATACAGGCCCACTGTGCTGGGTGCTGGTCTGTCATGGACCTGATAAATTCCACCCTTCTGCTGCAACTTCAGAACTCATGACTCTCACGGTCCTATTGTCCCCGACTCCACATTCAGGTTGTCCCATCATCTCATCCCGGCTGCCCAACCCCCTCCAAAACCGGGGGGGGACACCGGGCCCGGACTCCCTCAGACTAATTACAGGCCTTTTCCAGCCTCTATTCAGGAGAGGCCCCGCCCACTGATCCATGAAATGGGAAGAAACGTTCCTCCTCCCGCATGTTCTATTATGTATTTAATTATGTTCATTTTTTTCCTCTGCTTTTAAGATCCGACAGAAGTAAATGGAGTGAAAGGCCACTCTCTGGGAGAGTAACAGAAGACGGTGTTTTGGTCCGGGGGACGTGGGCCCCGCTCTGTTGGGAATGATTCATTAGCGGCCACTTTTCAGACCCTGGCGGTTAAAAGCCTTCATGTAAAAAAATAAAATAAAAAAGATTCCTCCTCCTCCTCCTCCATCAGCTGCGTTTAATGGAAACGCGTTTAATCCGCAGGCTTTTCTTAACGTGATTAACGTGTTCCGCCCTCAGACGAAGAAATAATCAGAACACAATTAGCATTTATGTAAAAAAAAGTAAAAATAGTCCCGCCCCCGTCCCACATCACCCACAACTGACCGAAGTCCACCATCTTGATCCCTCCCTGCGTGGTCAGCAGGATGTTGTTACCCTTCACATCACGGTGGATGGTCTTGTTCACGTGCAAATGCTGGAGACCCTGCAGGGAGAAGATGAGGGCAGTGAGATCCTCCTTCCACCGGCCCAGAACCAACTTCTCGTCCCATCTACTGATCGCAGGTGAATCAAAAAGAATCTTACACAATAATGCAAATATTTCTACCTGGGCTGTGACAAGTCTACTCAGATGATGCAGATCTAGAAAGATGCTTTTTATTGCTGCATTTTTAATTTGTGCTTGTATTATGACAGTGTAGTGAAGAAGGAGACCACCATCTTCACCATCAGCGCCTCGTGCAGGATGTAGGCGATGATCGGCTCCTCCATGCGGTCACCTGTCTTCAGCAGACCCTTGGCCAGGTCGGTCACCGAGCCCCCGTTACAGAGCTGCGAGGAGAGAGGGGAGGAGCAACGATGAGGTCCAGCCTTATCTCCCATACGCAGGCGTGGGCGGGGCCACGGAGAATTAACGTTCTTATAGGAGGATTAAAGAAGTGGAATGATAGCGGTGATCATTCTGCTGCACGTACTGGTGCACTGACATCGGCAACCCCCCCCATCCAAATTACACTAAACCGTCTTACACGTTGCCCTGGCAACAACAATACCCGCTTATTTGGGGCTGCATCAGTCTGACCCCTTCCAGGAAGCAGCAGCGTACAGGATGAAACACAAAAATCCAGTTCTTGTGACTAAAAATGTTCGTCTGCGAAAACGAGACGTTAATGAACTACACTACATAAGAGAAGAGAACAGAATAAAAAACTATACAACAATAAAGTATAAAATGTACACAATACAATCTAGAAACACAAAATATGGATGTATGTAGTGGAAAATATATGTGTATATGTAAACTTAAATAGGTAGATGTATTTATCTACACATGTACAATGGGTATATGTATGATTATATGTACAGAGTGGATACATAAATATGTGTGTATATATATATATACACACACACACACACACAAGTACACACAAAGTACACAATGGAGTTACAGGCATTCACAAAAACAGTAGTAATGCACAAGAAAAACTTTAACATTAATAAATTGCACATTTCCCCCATCAATAAAATCCAAGAATCCACTATAGACTATAACGAACTGTCATAGAGAAGAAGAAGTGAAGTGATTGTCACATGTGATACACAGCAGCACAGCACACGGTGCACACAGTGAAATGTGTCCTCTGCATTTAACCATCACCCTGAGTGAGCAGTGGGCACCATGACAGGCGCCCGGGGAGCAGTGTATGGGGACGGTGCTTTGCTCAGTGGCACCTTGGCGGGTCGGGATTCGAACCAGCAACCTTCTGATTATGAGGCCGCTTCCTTAACCGCTAGGCCACCGCTGCCCCATGGCAACCGTCCCACCACCCGGGCCCCCAGGGTGCATGCGACGGCGACCCGGAAGTGGAAGACGACGGGGTCAACGCCACCGTGGGTACCGCCGCTCTTTGATCATTTCTGTCTCATCGACGCTCAACTCGACCACGAGGTTCCCGACACCCCTGCACCCCTCGGCCCCGGACCGGGCTCTCTCCTGCCCCTCGTCCCACCACCCTGACCACTAATAAAGACGCTGAACGAGTCATGCGAGTGTCACCTCCGGCCACCCTGCAGTGGTCAGACGTCCAGGACACGTGGGCCTGTTAGTCCTGTTATTTCGCTGCCTCCAGGCGCACTTTGCATGCGTTTGTGTAGCTGATTTATACAAGTCGCGCATGCAAAAGGAGAAGAATTATTAATGTTCCGCCATAAACAAATAGTGCGGGGCATCCAGACGCAGGAGGGTGGAGTGCTTCATGAGAGCCTGTATCAGCCAATCAGCCGCCGAGCCCGACTTCAGCCCTGCGCGGCACATTTAGCGGCTCCATTGTACCGAGGCTCGCCGCAGCTGAGATAAAAGCTTTCGCTGGATGAATAAAAGGTGCCGGTGCTGCCGGAAATTTCTGAGCCGTCTCACAACTTGCAGTTTAAATAAAATAAAATAACGTCATTGGCGTGATGGTTTTAGGCCGCGGTGGACCTGACTGTTTATTGACTAGTGAGAATTATCTAGAATGACCAGCAGCTGACTAGTGGGGGCCTGGTGGTTAAGGAAGTGGCCCCGTAATCAGAAGGTTGCTGGTTCGAACCCTGAAACGGCAAGGTGCCGTCCCCACGCACTGCTCCCCGGGCGCCTGTCATGGTGAGGGTTAAATACAGAGGACACGTTTCACCGTGTCACCGTGTGCTGTGCTGCAGCGTCTCACCGTGACAATCACTTGTTTTTTGTTATCTTGTCACTGTAAATGTAATACGGCGCCACGGTTCCGTTGTGCCGCTGTGACCTCTGACCTTCCCCTCCTGCCCCTGCCTGGCCACGTCACAACGGGGGAATTATTCTTGTTGTGTGAATCCGCGTTCTCCCGGCGTCCCCACGGTCCCCGTTTCTATATACGTTGGTGCTCGCCAGAGAGGGAGAGAGAGGGAGCGCTGTTAACGCCAGGACAATCGTCCCTACGGCTCCTGGAAGACACGGCGTCTTCATCACGCTGCTTTTACCCACAATTCATTTGCATGTTTCATGAGGCAGGTGCAGGGCGGGTAAACGGTGACCAGCACCCAGCAAAGCGCCGCGCTCCTATACGGTGTCACACAATGTCTGCGGTGAGACGCGTCTCCTTATCGCCACGCCGTAAAAGACGCGTGAGGGTGTCCACTTTCTCTGGACGTTTAATGAAAGTCCATGACGAACGCCGGCATTTTAAAGCTCATTGCGAATTGATGGCGGCGCGAGGACGAGCGCTGAGACAAAACTTTTTAGCCAATTCATGCCATTTTATTCATTTAAGTACCAACCCTGCACCACAGCACCAGGTTCGAACCCCGGGGGGACTGTCCCTGTCACTACTCTGGATAAGGGGCTTCGTTCGCTAATATGACAAAAACGTGATTGTCATTGTGATACACAGCAGCACAGCACACGGTGACACGGTGAAACGTGTCCTCTGTATTTAACCGTCACCCTTGGTGACAGTTATTCTCATAACTCCATCAGGATACACGTCACCGCACGTAGTGTCCCCGACAGGACAGGTCACCGGACCCTCCGCACAGACGGAGTCGATGGGGGGGTGGTCGTAGCCTAGTGGGTTAGACACTCGCCTATGAACCAGAAGGACCCAGGTTCAAATCCCCACTACTACTATCGTGTCCCTGAGCAAGACACTAACCCTGAGTGTCTCCAGGGGGGACTGTCCCTGTAACTACTGGTTGTAAGTCGCTCTGGATAAGGACGTCTGGTAAATGCTGTAAATGTAAATGTGATTCCCGTCGGCTGGTGCTGATTTCCAGTCAGGAGAGGAGGGTGACCCGAGTGAGGAGATGGGGAGATACTCCGCCGATCAATTATTCAAACCAGCGACCTAAATACACCATAACAAGCACAATATTCTGCTGTTATTATCATCAATTCAGTGGATTTATCTGCACCAATCTGACGAAATTAGGAGAATATTCAACTATCTGTTGTTATGAACGAATATGCGTCGCTTCATTACGAGCTAAAAAGGAGCTGTTGTTCCTGAGGAGGGAACGGGCCGCTCTGATTGGCCACTTCGAAGGGCCGGACGGATGAGAGGCCGGCGCCCGTTCCGGTGATGAGCATGCGGACAAAAGCTGGAAAACGGGAAGAGGGAACCGGCGGGCTGATGAGGAGCCAGGAAGCGCGGCGACGCTCCTCGCCGTAATCAAAGGGCCGCACAAAAGAATAAACACGGCAAACCACGGCGGGCCGAGATGGAGCGTTACCATGGCGACCCACCCCTCCTCCCGTCACTCTCTTTTGTGGTAAATTGTACCGCAAAAAAAGGCCCCGAGCCGCAGCCAATTATATCCGATGCAGGATTCAGGTCTCGACATTCTGCAGACAGACACAAACATTCAGGACCTGGACCAATAAAAAAGTACTCAGATGCTTCATAATTACTCACATATACTCATTACGAGCGGCTTTTTTCTGTAGGGACCCAGGAATTTTTTCTCCCATTTTTATTCTTCTGAATTCCATATTTATTCACCTGAAAACTGATTCTGGAAAAAAATAACCTGCAATATGACACATTTAATCGTGTTCAACAAAGTTGGTGGTAGTAGCCTAGTGGGTAAAACACTCGCCTATGAACCAGAAGACCTGGGTTCGAATCCCACTTACTACCATTGTGTCCCTGAGCAGGACACTTAACCCTGAGTGTCTCCAGGGGGGGACTGTCCCTGTAACTACTGATTGTAAGTCGCTCTGGATAAGGACATCTGGTAAATGCTGTAAATGTAAATGTAAAGTGCTTGTGCATTTACGGTTTGCTTTTGTAAACCATTTACACGTAAATAATATGTGCGTTTCATGCAAAGAACTATTTCACAATATTACACATTCGTACTTTTTTTAAATAAAAGTGCAGCATAAAAACATAACTCAACATAAAAAACAGCGTATCTGTCACGCTGGTTGGACACAGAAGATCTGGAACGATGGCTGGACATGGCGAGAAGAAGGTCAGTCCACACACATATTCCCAGTGTTCCAAATCTCAACTAGTCACAAAAACTTCTTTTCTCTGTTCCTGATACCAGGTTTTTGACAGTAAGTGGTCGTCTCGTATGTTCGCCCAATAAAAGAACTTGTTTGGATATTGTCTCATCACTAAGAATCGAACTCCGTACTTTTCTGAGAACATCGGTGTGTTCCTGCGAGCCAGGCCCCGCCTCTCCACCATCGCTGACCTCGCGTGGAAACGGCTAGTTCTACACATTCTGTCGGTTTATCTGTGGATTTCATAGGGCCCTCGTTGTTCTTATTACAAACCTCAGTATTGTCAGTTGCATTTGGCCCAAGTTCATGACCCAGTAGCACTGCTGAAAAGATCACTCTGCCTTCCCAAGATGCTTTGCACAGCAGTGCAGTGCTTGTTTCTGTAGAGCTCTGAAAACAGCATGAAAAGACGAGCCTTCAGGTGTGGAGAGAACATCATCTTTTCAGAAAGTACAAGAGGATCGGTGACTTTGTCCAAGTCGGTGAGAAGATGATGAGTCGTGATCTTCTACACACGGTCCAATCACCTCATACTCAGGCCTGATTAATCTGAGCTTCACGCTCAGGAGAAGAAGAAAAAAAAGAGCATCTGACATCCTGAGCTCCTTCTCTCTGCCAGATCTTATCCAGCAGGGGGCCGATGGCTGCTGGGCGACGGCCCAGAATTCCAGAGTGCCGCTGGCGCCTCAGGACCCACACAGGGCCAATCAGATCACAGAAAAATGGCACGTCTCCCACACACGGGCGACCCGCGCGTTACCTGCCCGGTCACGCGTGGAGTAACGCGATTACGCAGCGCGACTGATATACTGACGCGGGACGACGCCCAAACACCACGCCCCAGGCGGCGGGGGACAGGGACGAGCCATGGGTCGCCGAGGGGCACTCACACAAAATAAAGAAGGTCTGCCACTCACCTCCAGCACAAGCCACAGCTGGTCGCCGTTCTTCACGTCCTTCTTGTAGAACATCCCAAAGAACTTGACCACATTGGGGTGGTCAGACAGGGCCTTCAGGATGTTGTACTCCGCTTCAATCTCCTCATCGATGTCCTGCAGGAACGTCAGATGAAGAGCTCACTTAAATTAACCTTCCAAGAGCTCATTTACTTTAACGTCATATACCAGATGCCCTTATCCAGAGCGTCCAACAGTCAGTAGTGACAGGGAGGGACAGTAGACACTCAGAGTTAAGTGTCCTGCTCAGGGACATGATGGTAGTAAGTGGTGTTCGAACCTGGGACTCTGTGGTCTTCTGGGTCATAAGTTTTGTGTCAGCTCCACTTAGTCCAGAGGACACTGTTCCCTTAAATACTGACTGTAAGGCGCTCTGGACAAGGACGTCTGGTAAATGCTGTAAAGTAAAAATGGTGATCAGAGGAGAATGGGTTCTTCTTTCAGAACCTTCTTTCCTGTTGAAGGTTTCTTTGTATTTTTGCTGGACAACTGAAACGTGATTTTCTACTCTGTACATGCAACTGTACAAGCAGCGGCGGTAATTCGGTGGGATCTAGATGAATGTCATACGTTGTGGGGCACTTTTCATGCTGCAAAATGTAAATAAATGTGGACGTGCTCTTCCACAAAATGACACGTCATGAAGTGCATTTGTGCAGGAAAAATGAGAAGGGAGATCCTCCCAAGCCTGAAGAACAACATGACCAGTCCACCAGGACATTGGGGTTCGAGCGCAGAATCCTCCATAAAGTAGAGTAATGGGGGCTTCACCCCGCAGCCATTCTGTCACGTTCGAGCAGCTCCTGGGCTTTCTGATGGCCCTTCATGTACCCGGTCAGTATGAGACGTTGTATACCACGATATTTTACATCTTTCAGATTTATTCAGTATAGATCATAACTGGAAGAAATGCACGATGCCAAATATCAGTTCCTGCAGGAGAAAAACAAGCGGTTCTGAATTCCCATTGGCTGAGATGGACTCACATGGATGGGGTCCAGTATTTTGACAGCCGCCTTGCTCCCATCCACCTTGCTGAGAACTTTATAAACTTTTTCCATATGTTCCTTTCCCAATCGTCTCGATGATCTCCCACGTGTCGGTGGGATCAGGAAAGTTGTTGAAGACAATGGATCTCCCCGATTTTGGAAACATCTTCCTGAGGGATCTCCTGGAGATGAGAGAAGAAACAGGTCAGTCCACACACATATTCCCAGTGTTCAACTAGTCACAAAAACTCTCATGGTTGGGACAATCTGTTCCACAACATTTTAATCATTGAGCAGACTTCTTCCATGATGTACTTATTTCATTTCCTCTCATGATGAAGTGAAGTGTCATTGTGAAACACTGCGGCACAGCGAAACGTGTCCTCTGTATTTAACATCACCCTTGGTGAGCAGTGGGCACCATGACAGGCGCCCGGGGGAGCAGTGTGTGGGGACGGGACCTTCATCAAGGGGACCTCAGTGGCACTTGGCAGATCGGAGATTTCGAACCGGCAACCTTCTGATTACGGGTTCGCTTCCTTTCTCACTAGGTCACCACTGCCATGATCAAAAGGGTTTCCTCAAAGCAACCAGACCAAAGCATCCACAGAACAGTTCACATGTTACAACGATAACTTCATTTCACAGGATGTAAGATTGTTTGTAAGATTTACAACCACTCAGCTGTAAAAGAGGCTGAAGATGCGCTGGAGATGCGCCCCCAACAGCCAGTACTCAAGTTGGGGTGGATGAGGAGGGATGCCAAATTAAAACGTTCAAACCATTCCCCTTCTAAAACAAAGGTTCACCTCAAAACAAAAACAGCCAACAACATTCCCTTCTAAAACGAACACCCCCCTCAAAACAAAAAACGGTCAAAACCATTCCCCTTCTAAATGAACGTCCCCCCCTCAAACAGAAAAAAGTCAAAAACCATTCCCTTCTAACCGAACGTCCCCCTCAAAACAAAAACAGCCAACAACATTCCCTTCTAAACAAACACCCTCCTCAAAACAAAAACGGTCAAAACCATTCCCCTTCTAAAACGAACGTCCCCTCTGAAAACAAAAATGGTCAAAACCATTCCCCTTCTAAAACAAAACACCCCCCTCAAAACAAAAACGGCCAAAAACATTCCCTTCTAAAATGAAACGTCCCCCCTCAAACAAAAACGGTCAAAACCATTCCCCTCCTAAAACGAACGTCACCTCTGAAACAAAAACGGTCAGAATCATTCCCCTTCTAAAACAAACACCCCCCTCAAAACAAAAACGGCCAAAACCATTCCCTTCTAAAACGAACGTCCCCCCTCAAGCAAAAAACGGTCAAAACCATTCCCCTTCTAAACGAACGTCCCCTCTGAAACAAAAAAACGGTCAAAACCATTCCCCTTCTAAAACGAACATCCCCTCTGAAACAAAAACGGTCAGAATCATTCCCCTCCCAAAACAAAAAAACATCCTCTCTTAAAACAAACATCCTCCTGACGTTCACACAGCAATGCAATGTTAAATGCATACAGCTATGGCGAAAAAGGCTGTCAGTGTCAAATTCAAATCACTTGCCCACGCAAACTCGCCAAACTCGCAGTTCAGCAAACTCTTGGTCATGCAAAGAAATCAGCTGATTGAAAACACGGTTTTATTTTGCAAATGGAAGAATGTGTAATATTGAGACCTGTTTGCACATATTATTTACATGTAAATGGTTTACATTTAACAGTAAATGCACAAGCACTTTGCTGAACAGTGATTAAATGTGATCTGCCATTTGGTTTTAAATTGAATTAATACATTTATAACATGGAATTCAGAAAAATTTTGTCTTAGTATGAAAACGGCATGAATTTACCTGCGTAGCAAAGCCTATTAAGTAGGAATAGTAATAATAATAATAATGATACGTAAAATTCCTATAAGGCCACCATCCCCTTCCCCCTCCACTGTGGAAAGCCAACAGGGCCGATACTCTGCAGGTTCACAGCGTGTTTTTAAAGGGTTAGTAGGATACAATCAGAGATCAGCACACACACCATTACGAGTGAAAATTCAAAACCTCACTGCTGGAGTAAATCTGAGTATCTGCCACGTAATGTTCACACCGGGAACGTTGTTTTAGGATAGTAGAATATTTTAATTACATTTTTTTGCTTAAACAACTGTAAGAAGGGTACACAGTTGGTGTCCCACCATGTTCACTGTCATCAGCACACAATATGTCTGATAAACGATTTTACAACTCGTTACAACTCGATTCGTTTTTACAACTCAACTACTGCCAACGCCGATGGGAAGAAAAAGGCCGTTTCCTTTAAAACTCTGCTTTACTGCCTGTCATCCATTTGCGGGCGTATTTCTAAGTGGCACTGAGGTCAGGCCTCATCATTTTTTATGTCCACAGAGCTCAGGAGGCTGAACCACTAAATGGAAAAGCTGAGAAGCCCCATTGACTGTGAGACCCAGTATAATGGACTGGTGGTGGCTAGTAAGGTTGAAGAACGGCTGGTTTCACTGCCTCCAGTAAAATATCAGAGGCTCTCAACAAAAAGCCATAACGGGTCCCTCGGTGCAGCGTCATGACCTGGTGAAGGCTGGGCCCATAAATACATTTAACACGCAGCTGAAACGTGAAGAGCCTGTTGAGGTCGTTTTGGCAGAGGAGTCCGGCTCTAGAGAACAATGCCGAAACCAGAGAGGCTCTGTGCAGAAGCGCGGAAGCTATTTTACAGAAGAACCCAGCTGGGCTCAGGGCTGCCAACTTTCTCACATTCAGGGCCGTCACGCATCCTCACGCATCTGGCATGGTGCTCACACCTTCACCACCAATCTCAACGGTTCAGATTTTTCTAATGGTTCCCTCAGAAATGCTGCTGATCACTAGTCTAGATCAGAGGATATTATTTCTTAAGGACAGGGAACAAACTCATACATACACTCTTACTGGACTGGATGTAATAACATCTGCCAAGTACATGACAGTGCTATCAAGCTTCTCCTTCTGTATGGAAAGTGTGCCAGGTCGCGTGGTTTTAAATACAAATGGTCTGGTTTGAGATCAATTTCCACTATTGTTAATCAAGCTAATTTGAAACAAACCCCAAGAAGAAACTTTTTCAATGCATTACTGCATTATCAACCAAAGTTTAGAACAGAGGACACGTTAACAGGAAAAAAAGTGGCTGATGAGAATGAAGATGCATGAAACATGAAAAACCAACACTCCTACCAACTGACCAGAGCTGGCAATGGTGCAATCTCAACACAAACTGTCCATTTTCTTCAACTACTGCACTGCAGTGGCAGATTATAATAGTTACAAGTCAAGTAAACTGCATTTCTAGAGCACTTTAACAGCAGTTCCACTGCACCAAAATGCTGTGCAGACATAAAAAGGACACACAAACATGCATCAGAAGAACAGTAAAATACATGGACAACAAATATTTATTTATTCCTAACAAATAGGAATCAATAAAAAAAAAATATTAAAAAAAACAAACATAAATAAATTCGTGTAAGTGTTTTCTGTGAAGTCGCAACAGCCACACGCCTCAATTTAGCGCCACAACCAAAGTGCATCTTGGGACAGACAACAGGCAAAAGCAAAGAGGCGGGAACGTTTTTCAGTGATGAAAGATAAACTAAATGAAAATATAAATCTCCCACAAAAGTATTAACGGTATTTAAACAGGTTCCTGCTAGTCTGTAGTTACATTCGCCTTCAGATGTTCGTGTAGAAATTTGGACAAGAGCTTTAGTAAAGATTTTGAACCTTTGTTTCTACGTCGATATAAAAACGTGTGAATGTGGTTCACACTGGCCACTCGATGCTGATTCTGTACCCAGCAGTATTAAAAATAGACAGACTCTTCCTGCTTTCATGGAGAACCCTGGAGCTCTGGACCCACCGCGTCCTCCTCTGGCCTGAATCTAAAGCAATGTCGCTCGTGGACATTTACATGATACATACAGCATCTGGGAAATGTCCATTTGGCACCAAAAACCTCAGGTTCCTCACTGGGTAGTGTGGGAACCGTGGTTCAGCGTTCCTATTCCACACAGGACTGTACCTCCACATTTCAGAGACAGACTTCCCATAATTCCCAGTTCTTTGCACTAGAATCTGATCACTATTTGGCCAATGAACTGTAGACGCTCAACATCTAGAGATAAATTTCAGACGAGCGTTGACCAAACAGTTGACCAAACAGCTTGAACCAGTACGGCCACGACCGCCGCAGACTGCTCAGCTCAAACACGCGTGTCAGACTCGAACCCGAATGCAAATCGCACTTACACTTATCCTCCATGCTGGATCATGGCAGCGCGACCGTGGCTTCAGAGCGGCGAGCGGCTGTACCGGCCTGGCAAATACTACAGCAGGACGGTGGCACAGGAAACGGCGCTAAGCACAAGCAGATATGTGCGGATTAGCTGGAATTAGCCGTGGTTGCACCATCAGCCGTTCCCGATTTAGACGTCCATTCATACACAGAGCAAAGCTGGTCAGCCAGTCGGCGGAGAGTCCCTCATCAGGGACTCATCATGACCTGGACAAGCGACCGCGAGTCCACCATTTCCATTCGTCACATGGACAGGCAACGTTGCCCTCAAGCATGCATTTACATTTACCAGACGCCCTTATCCAGAGCGACTTACAGCCACTAGTTACGGGGACAGTCCCCCCTGGAGACACTCAGGGTTAAGTGTCTTGCTCAGGGACACGATGGTAGTAAGTGGGGTTTGAACCTGGGTCTTCTGGTTCATAGGCGAGTGTGTTACCCGCTAGGCTACTACCACGGTAAAGAGAACTACGCTGCGTTTATTTGGTCGGACCGAGATTTGTCGATGTCGCAGGCGGTTTAAATGTTCCGTGTAGCAGCAGCTTCCGGAGAACCGTTGTCTGGTTTCACCGGGTACCATCCAACGCGCTACATGCACGTAGCTGAACGTTGTAACCTGTTAAATATTTTAAGTCAATCACAGCGCTAATTTTGATGGTAGCATTGATCCGTTTTCACGCACTGATAATAAGCCCGTCCTCAGGACGAGTAAAATCTGGGTTCGTGGCCACGGCACCGAAAAGCCAGGATGTTTTGGATGAATATTTCAACGCGGGCTCTAATATTACATTTTGAACGCGACACAGTTTGGCCGGCCGGCCTCTAGCTCCTTATTTACATCAGTTACAAGGGGCGAAATAGCCGCCCGTCAATAATTCAGTAATGCAAGAACGGACCAGACAAATTATAAGGACGTTATCGGTGCCATTAGAACATTATCCTGGCTGAATCGCTGATGCGGAGCAATTAGGCGCCATAGAGCCGGGCCCCGCGCCGGGCCATTGTGTTCACGTGTGACCCGCAGGCGTGCTCAATAATGGACAACAGGGCGGGACACCGGAGAACCCGGGAGGCGAGCTGCTGTACCTCCCGGCTGATTTACAGCGCAGGGGAGCGAGCCGGCGACACCGACACCGTGTGACATGACTGCATGTCAGGGGCCGTCGCTTCACCGTCCCGGCGCGAAATGCGCCGCATCGGCGACCCACCTGACCGAACAGCAGGGAAGAGTTCATTTTCCGCCTGTGCCGTTCTGGTCGTAATGATACTCGTATGAGCTGAAGCGTGTAAGTACAGCAGTAACAGCTCCATGGGCGCGGCTACGTGGTTCCATATCACTTCTCCGTCCCGTGGGGAGATTAAGCAGGAATTTCCGGAAACGAAGTAGATTTAGGCCCCCGCAGACCCCCTGGAGGCCCCAGGACCACATGGGGACAAGGACTCGAGCTAATTTGTCGTAACAGTAAGTGGAGTAGCCTTCCAGTTTAACCTTGGCATGCCAGCAGAGGAGGGGTTATGAAGGCCAACGCCCCCGGTAGTCGCGGAAACGGTTTTATGTAAAATTCTGACCAGGATCCTGCTCCTTCTGATGCTGTCTAGGATCGGTACTTTAAAATCGCTGACACGTTACAGGGGTGTACCCTAGTGGTGACCCACAAAGTCACTCGTCCTAAAGCTGATGTCACAATCAGTAGTTACAGGGACAGTCCCCCCCTGGAGACACTCAGGGTTAAGTGTCTTGCTCAAGGACACAATGGTAGTAAGTGGGATTTGAACCTGGGTCTTCTGGTTCATAGGCGAGTGTGTTACCCGCTAGGCTAGTACCACCCTCCTGGTCACCAGTCACAATTGGGGCGGCGGTGGCCTAGCGGTTAAGGAAGCGCCCCCGTAATGAGAAGGTTGCCGGTTCAAAAGGTCCCCTTGATCAAGGTCCCGTCCCCACACGCTGCTCCCCGGGCGCCTGTCATGGTGCCCACTGGTAACCGTCACCAAGGGTGACGGTTAAATACAGAGGACACGTTTCACAGTCTCACCCCGTGCTGCGCTGCAGTGATTGTCACAATGACAATCACGTCACTTTAGCATGTCCCCGACCAACACAATCAACACACAATTCATCCATCAGATACTTGATTCTGGTTCAACCTCCAGTCCTCCTGGAACACGTCCACGTCCTAATCAGGTAATTATTAGAGGGTAAAAGTTGGGACTCATCAGAAGCTCCATACAAGAAATGACTTTAATGTGAATTCCTCTGAAAATCTAAGATATTGTACAAAATAGATCCGATAGAACTGAGAGATGGAAGTCATTCAATCACACAGTTTAATAGCAATATTGACATCTGTAGCTCATGAATTATTGCAAGAGACCTGATCCTGGATATCTGGGAAGGCAAGAAAAATCCCGTTCAGATCTGATCCAGACCAAGTTCACACCTGCACACCCGACCACACCCTGGCCGTGCAAAACACTCGCAAAAACAGCAAAACGCTCTACTTACTTTCCCTACGGGAGCTTTACATGGCTAGGGACAAATCCGATCCACGTCCCCACGCATCCGGCGGAGCCGACTGAGCTCCCCGACATGCAGAACCGGATACGGGGCCACGCCGATGCATTATTCACACAAAGTAACACTATATTGCATAATAAGCGAAGGCGATAGGGCCTGGCCCCCGACAATCAACTCCTCCATCATACGGTAACTTTACACACGCCGGAGAGATCAGCTGACCAAACACAACAGTGTGCGGGACGTCCCCGAGTGAACCTGAAGAGGCGTGTGGCACAGGAAGTCCCCGAGGAGCAGATTTCTATCCTTCCTCGGCGAACCGCGATGCGCCGTTCTGGAACCCGGACGCCGGAATCGTCATTTAGTTCACCGTTTTTCACGTTATTCGCTTTTTTCGTTATTGACCCTGGTTTCCGTTTTCCGAGCGTGAGACTCGAGGGCCACCACTTAAACGCCACCGAGCTGTGAAGTAGCCGGAGGGACACGCGTCGGCCCTGCTCAGGTTGTCTCGAGCCCGGTGTCCGGTTTCACCGCACGAATCCAGCGGGGCGGCGGCGGCGTTTCACAGCTCACGCCCCGCTTCCCGCCGCTCGGTCGCGGCCCGTTACCCCCGACCAGACGCCATTGTGGCCGCGAGCCGCCGGGAGGCTGAAAAATTCATGGCCTCCTTCTCCGTTTCGCCGGGTCCAGTGTCGCTGGTTCTTCGCACGTTCCTCTTCCTGCTGCAGGCGTGGATCTAGGCGAGGCCCGGGGCCCCCAAAACGGGGGTCTGGCGGCCTTTTGCTCCTTCGTCAGGGAGGTCCGCGTCACCTGTCACCCTGCTTCTCGAGTGACCGCGGCAAAGCGCCTCATTTCCTGCGCCGCTGATTTACAAATGGGCGCAAGCCAGACTACGGGCGGGGCCAGGCGCCTCGGGCTGCATTACTGGAGCCAAGACACATAAACACGCCAGTCCAGAACCGAACAGAAGCCGCAATAAATCCGGCGTCGTGAGACCGGCAAAACCCACGTTCACTCCGGTGGATCCTGAAAGACGCGTTTGTTGGGTTTCATATTGACGTTTCACGAGCAGAAATACGAGAACCTACGGGGGTCCAGATTAGATCCGAGGCTCCTCCCATCACCAGGTCCAGAAGAGCCCCGGTGGGGCAGGTGCTGCGTTCCGGCGGCTTGTTCCCCTCCCCTGGGGACGCACCAACAGAGGGGCGGGGGTCAAAGGTTAAATGACTCCCAGAAGTGCTTATTAGGCTATTTGACGCTTCACTTCCCATCACTGCAGCAGACAGAAAAAGGACACGTGAGGTCCAACAAAACACTACAGCGTCCCCACCGGCCAATTATTACTTTCATCAACCGATAGCCAATTATTAACCAGATCACTGTCATGGCAGTATAGGCAACTTCATTTATATGCAACAAAATACCCTCTAAAGAAATGCTAAACAGGCGATGATGATGATGATGGGCCCCTGGGTGGTACAGCTTCATCAGAGAACCAGACCCTTACCAGACGCTGGCGTGTGAAGCTGCAGCAGATCCTGCCGACTGGTTCGGAGCCTTCGGAGCCCCGGCACCGTAACCTTCGTCACCTCAAGCCGCCGCTAGAATTTACGCCGAATTGGGGAAAGAGGAGCAGCCGCGCTTTGCATGCGCAGCTGAGCGAGGACTTGAAATGGGTTCGTGGTGCGATGGTGGCAGGCCAGCGTTTAAAACCACACGGTTCCACCTCGGGACGAGATGAATCTGCACGTTTGATTGAATGGAATTTGTTTATTTAAATCTGCGTCATAAATGGCTGCAATATGCTAATTATTGCGGGGCGATGATGACCGGGGTGCAGATTTATCATCAGGTTTACCCATGCGACCAGTTCTGCCCCGGGGCCATCAGATCCCCATCATGTCCCCATCTCGTCTGGTGAGGCGGGGGACGCTCTGGGACACATTTCCCACACGAGACATCAGGACATCGCAGGCGTGGAGGAAATGAACATGACGAGGCCACTGATGATGGCGGCGAGGGAGGGGGACGCCGGGACCGTTGGAGCAGAGAGCATTGTGGGAATGCAGCAGAGCGCGTCGTCCGCAGCTGCAACAGAGAGACAAAGGGGACGGCGGCCGATAAATCACAGCGTCTCAGAAGCCACCGAGGACATCACTCAACTGCCGCCAAACGTGGAGTCCGTCCACTCTGCTGAGACCAAATTCAAAGATAAAATGCTAATGCGGCTATTCATTCGGCGGCGATAGAATTTCCCGCCATTTGATGAGGCGTTTCGTACAGCTCAGTTGATGCCGAATGGCCGCCCCTGCGTGCTTGCGAGGGTTCTGCAGGACGCATGTTATATAAAGCCGTCCTTCCCCCCGTCACGACTCCCGCTAACGGCCCGGAGCGTACGGCGGGAACGCGGTGACTCAGTAAAGCCGAGTGATTCACCACGAAGAAGAGAACTTCCATTACCGCATGCTAATTTATCCTGCGTCCTCCTGATCTGAGAGGGGGACGAATGGGGGTATTCGAGACGTGGCTTCAGACTGTACAAGAAAGACCTCACAGTTGACCCCACACACACACACACACACAGACCCACAAACACACACATCCGATACACCACGGTACTTTCTCTCATACGCAGTAGTACTTGTGGGCAATTTTTCTGGTGCAACGCGCAATTTTAGGGGTTTATTTTTATTACTGGGGCTAATGTGCAATTTATAAATGTGCATTTTTTCTGGTGCAATACTACTGTTTTTGTCAATGCCTGTCACTCCGTTGTGTACTTGTGTGTGTGTGTAGATATACATGGTGGGCCATTTACATGGATCCACCTTAATAAAATGGGAACGGTTGGTGATATTAACGTCCTGTTTGTGGCACATTAGTATATGTGAGGGGGGGGCAAACTTTTCAAGATGGGTGGTGACCATAGTGGCCATTTTGAAGTCGGCCATCTTGGATCCAACTTTTGTTTTTTCAATAGGAAGAGGGTCATGTGACACATCAAATTTATTGGTAATTTCACAAGAAATTGGTTTTAACGTAACTTTATTCTTTCATGAGTTATTTACTCATGAGTTATTTATTCTGACCACTTATAAAATGTGTTCAATGTCACCAACCATTCCCATTTTATTAAGGTGGATCCATATAAATGGCCCACCCTGTATAATTATCCACAGTGTTCACACACACACACACACACACACACACACACACACACACACACACACATTCATGTATCTACTCTGTACATATAATAATACATGTGTAGATAAATACATATATCTATTTAAAGTTTACATGTACTTAATTATTTTTCAGTACATACATCCATATTTTGTGTTTCTAGACCGTATAGTGTACATTTTATACTTTATTGTTATATAGTTTTTAATTCTGTTGTATTGTTCTTTCATTTTCGCGGATCTTTCCTTTGTTCTATCCACTTTCCCACTTATGGGACTAATAAAGGTTTATCTTATCTTATTGTCCAAACCATCCCCAGCCCTGCACTGACACCATTTGCAGGCTCACTCTACCCTGGAAGGGGGTCCCTCTCTCTATCACTCCTTCCCAACGTTTCTTCCTTTCTTTTTTTCTCTGTCCTAGAGTTTTTTTTGTGTGGAGGTTTTCCTTGTGTGCAGGAGGGTCAAGTGTGGGGGGTGTCAACTGTAGGGCCTGTCAAAGCCCATTGAGACATACTGTATGTGATTATGGGCTATATAAGAAATAAATGTTGTTGTTATCTTATGGCAGCATCGCCATGACATTCTCTGGCAGAACCTCCTCGACCTGAGGACCATTCAGGACCCCCAGACAGGAAGTGATTACAGTATAATTACAGCGTTTAGCGTGGGACTGTAAATGTCCTCCGGCCGATCCGGTCCTGATTTATTCGCCCGGCTGTTCTTTTATCTGCGGACGACAGCAGCAGACAAGGTGAGGCAATTATTACACGGCAAATCACCATGGACACGCCCGGTCGCCTGCCTTTTCAGCTGATAATGGTCCCTGTCATTACCCACTCAAACAGGGGGCGGGTGCGAAGACACGCCCCCCTGGGCGTGATCCAAATTGAAAGTGAGTGCCAGACTCGCTGTGTTTTTCCACCCCGACATCCGCAAGGCGAGGAGCCAATCAGGCCGAGGGGGGCGGGGCCTGTTTCCCCCTCCTGACATCTCACTCTCGGCGCGGTGGTCCTCTGGCCGTCCTTTGTTCCGTTACCTTCTCCATCCCCCCCGTTTCCGCATTGTTGTCCGCATTCGCCGCTTTTTCCCCCGGAGTCCACGTCCCAAGATGCACCTGGGCTGGTATGAAGCCACCTGGGGCATAAACAAATGCTCATGACCCCGAAAATAGAGGTTGTGTCCTCACTAAACAGCCCTGAGCCCCACAGAGGAAGATGCAAGAGACGCGGCCAGAGGGCCTTTCCACGCCGCTGAACCATTAAAAATCATCCGTCTCATTTTCATTTATTTGTTGATTGCGGTTTGATTTGTGATTTTGTTCATTATGCTGCGTGTAATAAAAACTGAATTGCAAGTTTAAAATCCTTGCAGTGGGCGTGGCTTTAACTTGGGACACATTTGATTGGTGGGCATGAGTGTGAGTCACACAGGGACTGTCACGCGTCCACGTGCGTCTTCCCGCAGTGACCCTGACATTAACCGACGAAGTCCGGGGCCACAAGAATAAGCCACCATAAATCCACCAGCCGTACCGAACACGCACCCTCTTACACGTCTACACGTCTCACATCGAACAGGTTCAAACCCCACTTACTACCATCGTGTCCCTGAGCAGGACACTTAACCCTGAGTTGCTCCAGGGGGGGACGGTCCCTGTAACTACTGACTGTAAGTCGCTCTGGATAAGGCCGTTTGGTAAATGCTGTAAATGTAAATGTTTGGAACCCACGCGGGGGACGGTTGGGTTCAGGACGCGGCCCTGTCCCCTGCCGTGCTGGCGGACATTTTGTTCCCGGCAGCCCTCGGCTCCAGAGAGGGAGAAAAGGGAGGAACTGCCCCCCCAGAACCCATTATACCCCCCGCTTCATAAAGCCATTACCCAGAACCCCCCTCTCCAGTCCTTATCAGCGGCAGCCAGATGGCGAGCAGGCCTGCGATGTCCATCAGGTCCGTCCATGTTGTGACGCCGTCGGTGTCCCGGTGGGAATAAAACGAACATGAAAAGCCATGAAGAAGATAAACGGCTCCCTCTGCTGTCCCCCTGCGACGCCGGCGCCGCTCGGACCCGGAGCCTCGTCTCCCGACCCACTTTTACCCGCTTTACCACAGGGCTGACCAGGCTCCCAGCATGCAGCGGGGCGGACCAGGCTCCCAGCATGCAGCGGGGCGGACCAGGCCCTGCCAACGGGCTCCCAGCATGCAGCGGGGCGGACCAGGCGCTGCCAACGGGCTCCCAGCATGCCGTGGGGTGGACCAGGCCCTGCCAACGCGGGGTGGACCAGGCTCCCAGCATGCCGCAGGGCGGACCAGGCCCTGCCAACGGGCTCCCAGCATGCCGCAGGGCGGACCAGGCCCTGCCAATGGGCTCCCAGCATGCAGTGGGGCGGACCAGGCCCTGCCAACGGGCTCCCAGCATGCCGCAGGGCGGACCAGGCCCTGCCAATGGGCTCCCAGCATGCCGCGGGCCTGGACTAGGCGGCGTTCTGAAGACGGAACACCACGATGAGGAACACCATCAGCTGGAGTCTGAGCTGGGAAGGACTGCTTCTCCGCGTTGGTCCGGAGCCGTTTCGGAGCTCCACCGCATCTCCCGATATTCCGCTGCTGGCCCGCCGTGGACGAAGAGCCGGATTCTTGGCTGCGAGGAGCGATGGAGGATGGACGTGAGCATCTGACCGCGCCCACTGCGGCGCCACCAGCAGCTGTCGGCCCGTAATGACAGCAGGTGGAGCAGCTTCTCCATCCACCCCGATGATCTGCTTATAACCTGAAGCCGAGACGACACAGAGCGCCGAGCGCATAATCTCCCACAATGCATCTGTTGCCCGAAAGAAGAGCGAAGGTGAACAGAAGAACTTCCACCCATCATCTACCACCGGCCAAGGACGCTTCCTCCTCTTCTTCTCACACCTGAAAATGGTCTCCGCAATTCTGATGATCAGAAATGTAGAGTATAAAGGTTGCTGCAAATCAATAAATCAATACAATTAATAATAATAAAAAATTCCACCATTTGATCTTCAGGATTTTTAATAGACAAAAGGTACAGAAATACGAAGTACAAACTGGGAGTAACGGAGGAGCCCAGACGTAAAAAGTGCTGCATCAGATACGGTTCTACCAAAAAAAAAAGATATATCAACACGTCGACTTTTCCCCAATTTACAAACGAACAATTCTCACAACTGCTCCGGACTCGCCGCGTCCCACACGCTGCCGGTTCCTGCTTTACGTTCTAACAGTACAGCATCGTAACACGAACGCCGCACTGGTTTACGGTCATTATCCATACAGAGGAAATATATTTCTATACGCGAGGGACGGGGACGTATTCACGCTGGACGTTGAGTGGACAGCAGCTTGTAGGCTCAGTCTGTGGGACATTGTAAAAAGACGCGGGCGAGGCTACGAGGCGGCGGGCTGCGGCCGCGGCCTCTTGGCCGTGATGGGGAGGAGCTGGCCCGTGGCCTTCATCTGCTCGATCTTCTTGCTCAGCTCCTCGTCCGTGTCGATGACCAGCGCGCACTTCTGGGCGAAGCTGACCAGCGTCTCCTCGCCGGGACGGAACTGTCCCACCAGCGCCAGCGACTCCTTGGCGGCCAGGTGCAGCTCGGCGATGGGCGCGGTGTTGGCGATGGTGTTGCGGTCGATGCCGTAGTGGCGGAAGGCGCCCGTCATGCTCTTCTTCTTGGTGAAGGCGGACAGCACCTGCTTGTATCGGTGGACGACGTACTGCACGCCGGTGGCTGTGGGGGGACAGAGGGGACATTTTCAACACGTTAACATTGGTCTTGACTCTGGGTGGGCGGGGCCGCTACCTCTCTTCCTGCAGTAGTCCTTCCCCTTCTTCCCTCTCCGCCGCTCCTTGTGGTGGCGCCGCTTCTTCAAGTCGGTGGACGTCCGGGACGCCGCGCTGGACGCGGACACGTCGGAGCCGCTCTCGCTGCTGAAGGAGCTGGGCGACGCCTCCCGCTGCCTCTTCCGGAGCTTCGAGTCGGAATACTGCGATTTGCCGGCCTTGGGGGCGGAGACTGTGGGCGAAGAGAGGGCGGAGCTGTAATACCATCACTTTACCCGCAAAACTAAACTCCGGCGCAAACTGAAGTCTGAAAAGTGGAAAATGTTTCATTAAACGGAAAATGATGAATAAACCATGTTGTGTACGTAAAAAAAAATAAAAAAATCTTAATAATGTTAATTAAAATTAAAAAAGAAGAAGAAGCTGAACCACACGACCAAGAAGAATGGCTGGTAGTAGCCTAGTGTGTAACACACTCCCCTACGAACCAGAAGACCCAGGTTCAAACCCCACTTACTACCATCGTGTCCCTGAGCTGGACACTTAACCCTGAGTGTCTCCAGGGGGGGACTGTCCCTGTAACTACTGACTGTAAGTCGCTCTGGATAAGGACGTCTGGTAAATGCCGTAAATGTAAAGAACCCGCCACACCCGCTACCAGTTTCATCTCTTCTGCCACACAAAGGAGGACGAAGGAGAGAAAGAAAGTGAAGTGATTGTCATTTTGAGACACTGCAGCACAGCGTCTCAATTTGAAATCTGTAACATCACCCTTGGTGAGCAGTGGACACCATGACAGGCGCCCGGGGAGCAGCGTGTGGGACCTTCATCAAGGGGACCTCAGTGGCACCTTGGCGGATCGGGATTCGAACCGGCAACCTTCTGATTACGGGTCCACATCCCTAACCGCTAGGCCACCACTGGTCCAAAAACGATGTCAAAAAAGTGATCCCTAATTCACCACATAGAGGCAACAAAACGTCCTCTGCTTACGTAATAAATACAACATTTTCATTTTTTACAACATTTATACGACAAATTGTCAACTGATCTGATGAATTATTTTGGGGGGAAATTCATGGTTTGACAGCGGTTACAAGTGAGAAAACGGAGTAAATGAAGTGGGCTGGCCAGTATGAGAACGTGTGAAGAACCTGGTCCCGCACCGACCTTCCTGCGCGGCGCCGCTGCGACAGCTGGTCAGGTTCTCGATCTGAGAGCGCAGGAACTTGCGGTCCTGCTGCAGGTCCTCCACCTGGCTCTCCAGCGCCTGGATGCGCTCCTCCCGGCTCTCCAGCAGACACTGCAGCCTGGTGATGGTGAGCAGGACGCTCGGGGGGAGTCCCTCCAGAGACGTGGCGGCTGACGGGACGGGAGAAAAGACCCGGTTAACTACCGCCGTGTCCCCAGGGGGACCGTCCCTGTACTACTGATATTATATTCATATTCTCTTAATCTACTGCTTGGTCTGTGTTGATTTGACACCCCTCTGGTCCTCAGGCCCGTCCACGCGAGGACGCTTTTCTCTAAAACAGGTTTTTGGTTTTAACTCCCCCTCCACACCTGTAGGTGGCGCTGTAGCTCCCCGCCCTCCTTGTTTTCAGTAGAAACGCACAGCGTACAGCGGATTTCTTCTAGCTGCTGCATTGTTGTATGTGGGACGCGTTTGGGGTTAAAGGTCGGGGTCTCCTCCTGGTGGGACGTGTCCAGGAGTGAGGGAAGGGACCCCGAGACGCCCCGGATGGTCTGGCATTCGCATTCGGCTGCAGAATGTGAGGGGGTCCCCTGTTTCTGTGGGGACGCGGGCCAGAAAACGTCCCGTTTTAGAGAGGAGCGTCGTGGCGCGGGCGAGCGGGACTCTGGTGACTTACTGGACACGGCGCTGCTCAGCGTGTTGTCCTGCTCCACGTCGCTGGCCACGCCCGACGTCATGGCGTCGGCCCACTCGCCGCCCTCGGCGTCGCACTCCTGCTTCAGCCACGCCCTCCTCCGGCCCGAGCTGGAGTCGATCTGCAGGCTCGGCGAGCAGGTGGCGGCCTGCTGCCACAGGGACATGCCGTCCTGTCCGGTCCAGCCCTCCTCCCGCCGCTCGGGGAACGGAGCTGGGGACGAAGACCGCTTTATTACAGGAGATTAACAACAACCGACATTCAATTTTAAAAAGTACAATTTACAACAGTTACTATACATTTTAAAAAGGTAATAATGCACCTGCAGCAAGACATATGAAGACAAAATATATATTTTAAAATACATGCATGGGGTGGTAGTAGCCTAGCAGGGAACACACTCGCCAGAAGACCCGGGTTCAAACCCCACTTACTACCATCGTGTCCCTGAGCAGGACACTTAACCCTGAGTGTCTCCAGGGGGGACTGTCCCTGTAACTACTGATTGTAACTCGCTCTGTGACATTACTAGAATTGCAGATAAAAGTATACATTTTAAAACTATATATTCATGCACATATTGTTAATTGTGGTATAGAAGACAGTTTTTATATTCTGTATATCAGTATTCATGTTCCATCGTCTGTCTGGTGAAGAACGTTCTTGATTAGAACCCGACTTCCTGCAGCGCGTCCTGCGCGGCGCCTGATTAAAAATCGCGCAACAACAACAACACGCAGCATGAGTCCCTGGGCCGTCCTCATCCTCATCTTCATCCTCATCTTCATCCTCATCTTCATCCTCATCCTCATCCTCAAACCTACACACACCGACATTTACCCACAATTCACACAGCGCCGCGCATCACGTCAAAACCCGCAGCAGTCGGCGCGACCGGAACCACCGCGACCCGGAGCGGCCGACACGACGCAGGCGACGGCGGCGCGTTTCTACCGCACCGCACCGCACCGCACCACACCGTACCTCGGCTGCCGCCTTTCCGACGCGACATGAAGGCACTTTCGGGTGTCGGGCTGAGCGGGGAGGAAGGGGCGGGCCTTCTGACAAGCAGAAGCGGCCAATCAGCGCGCTGCCCCGCCGCAAAGGATTCTGGGTGATCGCGCGGACTGGAGCACCCTGGGACTTTGAGTGCAGCGTCTTGGAATTGGATTATTTTTTAACCCAAGTAAAAGTTGGGTGGAGACTTGATATAACACACACTAAACTGGACTTTCTAATTAAGTGGCCACTGAGGACCCCCAGCTGGACTACAGGGCGGGGTTTCTAATAAAGTGGCCACTGAGGACCCCCAGCTGGACTACAGGGCGGGGTTTCTAATAAAGTGACCACTGAGGACCACCGGCTGGACTACAGGGCGGGGTTTCTAATAAAGTGGCCACTGAGGACCCCCAGCTGGACTACAGGGCGGGGTTTCTAATAAAGTGACCACTGAGGACCACCGGCTGGACTACAGGGCGGGGTTTCTAATAAAGTGACCACTGAGGACCCCCAGCTGGACTACAGGGCGGGGTTTCTAATAAAGTGGCCACTGAGGACCCCCAGCTGGACTACAGGGCGGGGTTTCTAATAAAGTGACCACTGAGGACCACCGGCTGGACTACAGGGCGGGGTTTCTAATAAAGTGGCCACTGAGGACCCCCAGCTGGACTACAGGGCGGGGTTTCTAATAAAGTGACCACTGAGGACCACCGGCTGGACTACAGGGCGGGGTTTCTAATAAAGTGGCCACTGAGGACCCCCAGCTGGACTACAGGGCGGGGTATCTAATAAAGTGGCCACTGAGGACCCCCAGCTGGACTACAGGGCGGGGTATCTAATAAAGTGGTCACTGAGGACCCCCAGCTGGAGTACAGGGCGGGGTTTCTAATAAAGTGGCCACTGAGGACCCCCAGCTGGACGTCAAGGCGGGGTTTCTAATAAAGTGGCCACTGAGGACCCCCAGATGGACTACAGGGCGGGGTTTCTAATAAAGTGGCCACTGAGGACCCCCAGCTGGACTACAGGGCGGGGTTTCTAATAAAGTGGCCACTGAGGACCCCCAGCTGGACTACAGGGCGGGGTTTCTAATAAAGTGGCCACTGAGGACCCCCAGCTGGACTACAGGGCGGGGTTTCTAATAAAGTGGCCACTGAGGACCCCCAGCTGGACTACAGGGCGGGGTATCTAATAAAGTGGCCACTGAGGACCCCCGGCTGGACTACAGGGCGGGGTTTCTAATAAAGTGACCACTGAGGACCACCGGCTGGAGTACAGGGCGGGGTTTCTAATAAAGTGGCCACTGAGGACCCCCAGCTGGACTACAGGGCGGGGTTTCTAATAAAGTGACCACTGAGGACCCCCAGCTGGACTACAGGGCGGGGTTTCTAATAAAGTGACCACTGAGGACCCCCAGCTGGACTACAGGGCGGGGTTTCTAATAAAGTGACCACTGAGGACCACCGGCTGGAGTACAGGGCGGGGTTTCTAATAAAGTGGCCACTGAGGACCCCCAGCTGGACTACAGGGCGGGGTTTCTAATAAAGTGGCCACTGAGGACCACCGGCTGGACTACAGGGCGGGGTTTCTAATAAAGTGGCTGCAAACATTCATACATAGCGAAATAAACATAGATGAATAAAGTAAATGGAGAGAATCTGAGTTTGAAGTTAATTTTATTATTTAACAAGGCGCATTGGTCCCGGTTCTTTATTTCCATGGCTGCTCGGTTCCGTTAGTAGAACACACACGGGTTAAATGTTAGAGTCACAGCTACAGGATAAACACTGCAATGGTTTAATAAAATTTTCATAAAATATATTTTGTGTAGGCTGGGCAATAGCTGAACAATGAAAATATGCGGTTTCATTACAAATTGAGAGTTATGGGTGGAGTTCCGTAAGAAATAAAATAAAGCAGATGACCCACATTATGTCTCCGAATTTCTATATTCTATATTTATCATTTCGGAACCGTTTATAGAAACCAAATAACCCAGAGAAAAACCAACAAACCCAAACTTTCGTAAATTCTACATAAAAGTGTAAAAAGTCGTTTTTATTAATGCCATTTTGCAGGCCCAGCCCAGGACCGGCTCTATCCGGGTTAATATTAGTCTATGATACAAACTAGAATAAAGTTCCGATCAGAAGTGGCCGGGGTAATAACGCTCCTCCATCTCAGGTGGTCTCGCTGGGCGGGGCGCCACGCCCTCGCCCGCTCAGTGGCAGACGGCCAGCAGGAGGCGCTTGAAGTCGCCGCTGCACTCCGAGCTCAGGGCGTCCTTCAGGGACACGTCGTACTTCTCCAGGTACATGTCCTTAATGGTCTCCAGATCGATCTGAAAGCACGTACATGTGAAATACGTACACGTGTCAGGTGCCACCATCTCATTGGCGATTCCTCAACTGCAGTTCTGGGAAATTTGATCATAAATTGTACAAAACAAAAACGAATAGAAATATACGCTGGTAACGATGGATTAATATAATTCATATTATATCATACGGGCCTAGCAGGCGAGTGAGGCGCCTGTCATGGTGCCCACTGCTCAGTAAGGGTTAAATACAGAGGACACGTGTCACCGTGTCACCGACTGACGTTTCAACGCCGCCATGTGACGTTACTGAGCCTGCTAATGACCATTTGACCCACTGTTGCTATAGTTACCGACCATATAAATATAAACCGTAGTCGGAGAATCCCGGCGTACGCAGGACACGAGCGAGAAGACACGGAGGAGGCACCTCGGAGCGGCACACGATGATGCGGACGAGGGTGTCCTCGTCGGTCCCGGCTCCCTTCATGGCGGCGTTTAACCTCCGGGCGAAGTACAGCTGCGGGTTCTTGGCGCACCTCACTGTCGAGACAGGACAGGGTTTGTGAGGGTTGTCCCCGTTTTACTGATCCCGCCATCTTTAGTTAGACGGTGCTGCCGACCCAGCGTGATGTAGCAGTCCTTCAGCGTGCCGGAGGTCTCGCTTTCGATGGCGTCCAGGATCTCGGTTCCGGAGAGCTGCAGAGGACACACATCCCAGGTCACGACCTTACAGCTCTTCCTGGAAGTAACGGAGGACAGCGAGGACGTACCGCCTCGTAGGCCTTGAAGGTGGCCTGGAGCTGCAGGTAGTTCCTGGTGGCCAGGATGTGGCTGAAGGTGACCTCGTCCGTTCCGAACCGCGCCTCTCCGGCCTGAAACCCCGATTAACGTCCAATAACTTATTATTCACGTCGGAACCGATTGACCTCCCTAATAAAGCTGATTAAAGAGGACGAGACACGTTTCTGCTCCGTACCTCGAACAGGGCGAGAGCGTCCTGCTCCGCCAGGCCCTCGTCCACCTCGTACCCCTCGTCTCGGGTTCCCTGCAACGCAGAGCAGCTTTCACTCGGACGGAAACCCGACCGGCCCGCCTGACTGCGGCCATTGTGTCCCCCGTCCCCCTACCAGCAGGCTGGGAGAGACGTTTACCTGCAGCAGGGCGATCAGCAGGCGCTTCACGTTCCCGCCGGTGTCCCCCTCGATGTCCGACTCCAGGTCTCGGTCATGGACTGGAGGAGAACATTCGTGCACTTTAATAAAACAGGCCTGAGGTTCTCAGAGGAACGTCGGAGAACCGCATTCACAACGCTCATACCAGAATTTACCTTGAGTGTACGTCTCTTTATAAGAAGCAATTTCCTGGGGATAAAAGAACAGAGAACCTTCAGAAGAGAACATCATTCCTAGATCCAGAGCAGGACGTGGAGGAGAGGGTACCGCGTTGGAGGCTGTGCAGAGGATCTCCACCAGAACGTCCTCGTCGGTCCCAGCGCCCTTCATGGCCCTGCGCAGCTCCTTGGCGGCGTAGACGTGTGGAGGATCCAGCATGGCCAGGATGGCCTTCTCAAAGTTCCCCGAGAGCTCGCTCTTCAGAACCTCCACCAGTTCCTGCAAACAAAAAAAGCACATTTACGCTTTTGAAGATAATCTGCCCTCCGCACGACCGCGTTCTTCACGTGGAACCCGCTGGACGTGTCCCTAAAAAGCCGAGACAGATCTTACGTCGTCATACTTCTCGAAGTAGGCCTGCTTGATGGCCATCCTCTGTGCGGCGCAGCGGTAGGCCAGGATGTCGATGATGGCCTGCTCGTCCGTCCCTGAGACGCAGAGGTCAAGAGGGGTCAGGCGTGTCCCTGTCCCGCGGGACGCTTCGTCAGCTCAACTCACCCAGTCCTTTACACGCCTTGCGGATGGCCTTGATGTCGGCGACCACGTCGAAGTCTTCGTAGGGAAAGATGGTGGGCTGCGTGGGAGGAGACAGGGAGCGCAGTGCATGATGGGAAATGGTACACACAGGGCAGGAACGTCCCTGAACTTTATGAAAGATCTCCTACAAACGCGCATTTCTACTGAAACTATAAAATCGATTTTTTTAAAAGTTATTTTTATTTGTTTTATCTTCTACTTCGAGGGTCAGGGAAAAACAGTAAAAAATCATGAAATATTTTACGGAATTACAATTTTTTAGCTGCGTTTTGACTCGCAGGAAACGGACCAATCAGCGCGCAGAAAGAAACTCCTGCTGGAAAAGTCCCAGTATTCCCAGTATTCCCAGCATTCCACGTGTCCCAGCACCCACTTCCTGTTCACTCCGGGACAGGAGCGGCCGCTTCCTGTCGCCGCGCTAACGGGATTTAATTCCCGACCCCATCTTTACTCCTGACGACGTTTAACGGGGGAGCAGATGGGAAAAAAGCCACTTCCGCTGCGGAATTCCCACCTGGCAGTTCCCCATGTCGGCGGCTGTCCGGCTTCGATGTGCGACTCTGTCCCCTCGGCGGTAATGTCCGACTCTCGGTCCCTTCTTCTGGCTCCGGACTGCGGCTGTGACGTCACGAGGGGGCGGGCGTTTAACCAGATGATGTCCGGACGACCTCAGCGGCAGGAATGAGATGAACAAGTGAAAGTGACGCGGTTGTCATTGTGAGACGCTGCAGCGCAGCACACGGTGACACGGTGAAACGTGTCCTCTGTATTTAACCATCACGCTTGGTGACAGTGGGACCATGACAGGCGCCCGGGGAGCAGCGTGTGGGGACGGGACCTCCATCAAGGGGACCTCAGCGGCACCTTAGCGGGTCGGGATTCGAACCCACAAACTTCTGATTACGGGGCCGCTTCTTTAACCGCTAGGCCACCACTGCTCCTTAATAAGGTGACGTCATGAAAAATAAAATTATTCTTGTAACAGTTACTGAGCATCTCAGTCCTTTTTAGAACCATCCCAATGTTGTCCCATGGTCCTCTGGGTGCTGCTGGGTGACCGGTGGAGCAGCAGCGCCCCCTGGTGGCAAAAGAGTTCAACTTGAATGGATTCCCATTGTTCACCTTTGGTAGAAATCAATCTCAATCTTATTAAACAGGGTGGGCTGGTGAGAAGAACGCCGAAACATTAACATTTCATATCCCACTTCATACATTTACATGTCCAGCATTTACCAGACGCCCTTATCCAGAGCGCCTTACAATCAGTAGTTACAGGGACAGTCCCCCCCTGGAGACACTCAGGGTTAAGTGTCTTGCTCAGGGACACGATGGTAGTAAGTGGGGTTTGAACCTGGGTCTTCTGGTTCAGAGGCGAGTGTGTTACCCGCAAAGGCTGCTACCACCCTGGTACCCCCCACTGTGGCCGACTGGACACTCGCTGTCCGTTCTTGCATCTTGCACGACTCGCCCATGCACTTCTGTGATCTAGAACATGCAGAACGGTGGGCCATCCAGGCTTTGAGGAGGTTGGAGGAGGAGAAGGAGCCTCTGGAACCCGTTCATGATTCATGTTCTCCTGCAGAGGCAGGACGCAGGACGCGACTCGTGACTCAGGGAGTCATTTCCATCCCGCTTCTGTTTCCTCAGTTTCAGTCTGTGAAGAGACGCCAAGTGGAAAATCTACGAGCCCAAGCAGGTCTTTCTCTGCTCATGTATAGAAACATCCTGCTATATTTCGATCACTGTGACTCCTTTCATTTTACCCCTCGAGGGTAAATCATTTATTTATTCTACCTCTATTCTGAGAATATTATCACTTCAGCCTTTAATTGTATATTTTATCACACATTATATCTCAATGTCATTTAAAAGGAAGAGGAGGAAAGTCGTTTATCAGCATCACACGGTGACGAAGCAGGCCGCACTGCCCCTCCTGTCCACTGGGTGGCGCTGCCCCACAGCTTTTCCGGCCCTCGGAAGCCTGCCTGTGGGCCCCGGGCACATTTATTGAGCAGAACGAGGTGTTTCCCCCCCGGAATAAATTAGACTGAGGTGGCGGAGGTCCTGCAGGCAGGAGGAGACGGGACGTCACCTGTTGGGGGGACAGGAACTCCGGTGCCAGATAATTGGTCCTTGACGCTGAAGATTAAATTCAGTCCCAAATGTGAGAAAAACCAGAAGGTGATTAACATTTATCACGGCTAACGTGTCACAACGACTAATAAGCATATTTCTATATTCATTCCGGAACATTCGTGACATCATAACCCGGTTCCGTCTAATCAAACAAAGCAGCAAGCGAGAGAATGAACTGGGTTACTGTGCGGAATAAAGTGGGAATCGGACCGGGAGAGACTGGCCTAGCGACCTGGCATGATGCTCCAGGAATTGTGGCTATGAAACGTGCGAGATGATTCTGGAACCTGCTGTAATCACCGCTAATTAGGGAACAGTGTGACCTCCCGCTTCAGGAACATCAACTCGATCAATCAATCAATCCATTTTTACAACGTACATTGTCATTAGAGCAGCGGCTCCCGGCCCCGAATGAGCCGGTGAAGGTGAGGAAGCGAGGCTGATGGAGGAGGAGACCATTCGGGGTTCCAGGCAGGTCTCAGCAGACCATCTGGAAGGTTCTCGCAGCCTGAGCTTCAGAAATGACGTCCTGCTGGTGCAGAAGCGTCTGAAGACGAGGCGGGGGTGGGGTGAGTCACCAAGCCTCCCCCTCACACAGCGGCGAGGAGTCCAGACCGCCGCTCCCACCAGGATCTGCAGAGAGGACGAGGGACTCGGTGAGGGTGGAGACAGGAGAACGTGTGAAGATGCCAGTTTAATCCCCACGTGAGGTGTTGAAGCCACCTTCTCTTCCCTCTTATTTCCCACGGCATCTCCACCCTCCAGGATGACCTTTTACGAGAGCTCTGGGGACGCACGTGTGTCCACCTGCATGACTCAGGATCAGCATGACGAGCCATTCATCCTGGTCCAGCTTCATCAATAAACCCAAGGACATTTATTATATCCTAAACCAAAACATGCACTGTATAGCAGAACCATCTTACTACCATCGTGTCCCTGAGCAGGACACATTACCCTGAGTGTCTCCAGGGGGACTGTCCCCATCACTACTGACTGTAAGACGCTCTGGTGGGTAAAATTACGAGACCAGAAATTCCCAGTTTCAGACCCATCTTACTACCATCGTGTCCCTGAGCAGGACACATTACCCTGAGTGTCTCCAGGGGGGACTGTCCCCGTCACTACTGACTGTAGGACGCTATGGTGGGTAAAATAACGAGACCAGAAATTCCCAGTTTCAGACCCATCTTACTCCTGAGCAGGACATGTAACCCTGAGTGTCTCCAGGGGGACTGTCCCCGTCACTACTGACTGTAGGACGCTCTGGATAAGGACGTCTGGTAAATGTCCCATTAAAAGCTGTTCAGTCATGTTTAACTCCTTCCCTGGACGTTGGGAAGTGGTCCGTCCTTCTTCTGCTCCGCATTTGCCTGCTGCTGATTGGCCGGTTCCGTGTGCGTATTAGAACCTCGTCTGGAACCGTTCTGCTCGCTCGCCGTCTTTCTGAAAGTGAGTTGTGGACAGGACCGGCATCGACCGGCTCTTCATTAGGCCGCAGAGTGCTCTCCCAAACACCGATCGATGCTAAAACCATCCGCTCGTGCTCCTTCCGCTCCCACCTCACGGCACCGCTCATCATCGCTCCGGATCTTTATTTAGCAGGAAGTCCTCCTGCAGACTGCAGCCGCACCTGGAAAACGAAAATCTCGACGTTCCGAAACGGACTTGAACCGGATCTCCGGGATTTGTGTTTTATTCCTCCCCGGTCATCGGATCTCCTGCGCTGGTCCACAGACGCGCGAGTATTGACAGAGGGATCAGGTAGACCCTGACTCGGGGCGGGGCGGGTCCCCCGAGGGTCTCCAAAAGACTGCAGCTGTCCCATAAAAGCCTTTCAGGAGCCGAGCCAGAGCGTGCGCTTTTAGAGGCTCGACCTGGTCCACCAGGTTGGTGACGGAGCAGATCCGGATGGAACAGCAGGTCAGGTCTGGGTCAGAAGAACTGTGAAAATCACATTCCTGACTTGAATTAAAGAGGAAGGATTCCAGGCAGGAGGAGAATTTTCTATAAATATTTATTGCAGAGGAGGTTTTTTTTGTATTTTTATTTACATGCTGTCACAATGTAACACAATATAAATCTACCAAATATTATTCCATATGTGAGTCTGCTATAAGCTTGTCGTAGAGCCGTTATTACAGTTGGTTACGGTACACGTCCACTCACTATACAACTGGTAACGGTCCACCAAAGATCAAAAGGTCTTGTTCTCAGATCTAACAAGGGCAGTGGAACATCAGTCCTACTAATTTACTGACATCATGCAGAAGCCACAGGAGCAGTAGGTACGACATTACAACTTACGTAGAAGGTCCCCTCGGGGTCTCCAGACGTCAAGTAGCGCGTGAGGGGAGAAATAAAGTCAAAAGCGCTCGGACGACCACCGGGGGTGGAGCCTATCGATGAGAGCATCACAGCCACGCCCGCGGCCGCGCCCGTTAGATACCCAGGTGCTTCACATGCATCACCAGTCCCTGGCTGATCAGTTTTACAGACTGTTCACCATGCCGTCATGTAGTGTCATGCTATTCCCTTAGTGCTTTATCTATTTCTTTGGTACATGACAATAAAACTGCATTGATCAATATCAACGAAGGCAGAATTTTCCCTTCTTCTAAAAATGTATAATTTGGACCGACTGTGAACGAGCGGGCGTGTAGTCAGTTTTTAAATATTCATCATGGACACCAAGTCAAACACCACTGGACAGGTCATGCCTCGTACTTCAGGCCTCGTACCGGACAACAGTTCATGCCAACTAGAAGAAGCAGTCACTGAAGGACTCGTCAAGGGGACCTAGCGCAGGATTCTAATACACGAAACCACGTGGACATTCACGGCGAGGAGGAAATTCCCACCATCAGCACGGTAGAGGTCACAAGTCCGTATGGATTACATATTCAAACATTTTAAAAAGTTGGTGTGCAATACACAGACAAATAAAGGAATCGATAGTTAAAATGTAAAATCAACATTTTTGCGGAGCACATACGACCGACGTTGTTCGTCATTCAAACATACTAAGATGTAATGATGATAATATTTTTAGATTTGTGTTTGGAAAGGCTGGTGAACTGTTGGAAAAGTACTTCTGGGCATCAATGTGGCGCCTTCAGCATGAAGACGAAGGAACTAATGAACTAATTAGTCAACACAGGCTTAAAATTTCAGAAAAGTAATCGGCGCTTTAATTACTCCACAACACTGGGTGGCGCTGCCAGGAGGAAAAAACATCGAAAGCTGATCACCTCACTGAGTTCTGAGTCACTGCAGACTCAGAACTCACCGCGAGTTCGCTCTGATCGGAACCCCCCGTCCTTTCTTGTATCTTTGGCATTTTCTTCTGATGACCCTGTCCAAGCGCTACCTGTCCAATCCTCATTTAGGCTTTTAATTTCTGGGTGTTACCTGGACAAAACAGACGAATGGCGAATGGTTTGTGCCGGTTCTACGTGGGATGAGTGTATGAATATTGGCATGTTTTCTACATTGCACATAAAGAGTTGCATAATTTTCAGACTACTCGTGATCTTTAAGGACTACGTAAGAATCTGGAATGCTTGATGTATTGACATTTTGTCCATTTTTTCACCCCTTTTTTCCAAAAAGGACAAAGGACAAACAAAATCTTGGAAATAAAAGGCAACTTGTAGAATTCCATATATTCTGACAAGTCACCATGGGTTGTATTAAAAGTCTAAACTCCAGAGTCCTATGTGGTGGAAAGGATCAAACCAGAACTACGTTTTACGATGTCCACTCAGGTCAACTGTCACGCTTTTTTCCCGGCTGTCTGGTCCTCAAAGTCCCAGGGACAGACATCAGCCATTTTGGCTTTAGCCCCTGCTTTGGAATTGGAACTTTTCTGTTTGGACAGTGAAGAAGCTGAGTTTTTGTCTGTCCCTTTGCTCTCTGAGGTGGACTGAAAGTCCCATGGACAAACATCGGTTTGTTTGCTTTTGGCAGTCCCGACGTTGGCACTGTGTCTCTTTTCCACTGTCAGCGTCTCCTCGCCAGCTATATCCCAAGGACACACCTCTGCCATCTTGGCTTGGCTCGTGTGCTTTGCTGTGGACTTGCCTGAGAGGAGGCTCTCCTTGACCTTCGGTTTACTTCTCTCCTCCTCGGTGTCCTTTGGTTTATCTCTTTCCTTGCCTGTCTCTTTTTCTAATGTTCTCGTTGAGACATTTCCTTTCACTTGTGCGGTAGACTCCTTTGTCTTAGACGTCTGCGAGGAGCTTGGCGCCTGCTTGGAATTTGATATCTGTGTGGTGGAATCGTGATCCCAGGGGCAAACATCAGCCTTCGATGCAGCGGACTGAAGCAAGCTGTGAGAAGGTCTCACAGGCTCACACAACGTCTCTTTCCCTCTCCCTTTCCCCTCGGGAAGGCTGCTGCCTTTCTTGTGACGGCCTTTATCAACGGGATCTACAGACCTCACTGGGACCTCCTCGTAATCCCACGAACAGACATCAGCTCTGTGGGTTTTGCCAGTTTCTCCTGAGGACTGGCTGTAGGAAGAAGGTCTTGGCTTCTCCTTATGACACCTGGTCTCCTTGCCATCCTCCCTGGAGCAGATGTCTACTTGGTCCAGAGGCTTCTGGTTAAGATGGCGGCTGACAGATGGGGAGTGGCCTGTGCTTTTCTGGTTCTGATGTGTTTTGCCACCCTTGGTGCTGCTTCCATGGACTGTGGTGGTCTCATCTGGGGCGATGGACACATGTTTCTGAATCCTGTTCTCCGAAGGCGTTGGGAGATCCTCTACCTCCCAGGGGCAAACTTCAGACAGGTTGTACAAGTCCTTGTTTTTGCTACCTTCAGAGGAGATGGATGGCTGGCTGCCACTCACCTGCTGTTTCATGATTCCAGTCTTGGTAGTGGTCTGCTTGTATTCAACCGACTGGCTGATGATCATCTTGGAAAAGCCCTCAGATTCATCCTCGGACTCAGTGGGAGTCTCTGCTTCTTTTGGCTTCTGGATTCCCTTCTTATTGGTGTCCTCAGCAGTCTGTGTCTTCCCCGTTAAGCCCAGCGTCTTCTCTTTGGCACTAGCAATGACGCTTAGAGATTTCTGTAGCATAGAGGTCCTTGGGTGGAGAGGCTTCTTGTCCGCGGTGAGGTTGTGAGCGCTGGCCGACTTGCAGACTAAGGGAACAGATTCTGTTGACTCCCCAGCAGTGTTGAGTTTCTCAGAGGACTTCTTCTTGATGAGTGTCTTGCCCATGAGGGTGTCAAGGAGAGATGCTTCTGTGGCGGACAACTCCATCTTCTCGGCGGCTGAGCTACTGGAGTCCTCGCTCTGATCCCTCACATGGTCGTAGCTGCTGTGAGATTTCTTCAGGGAGAAGACTTTGCTCCGCAAGGACTCCTCCTTGGCAGCCTTGGTGGCGTGTGAGGGATCGAATGGGTTCTTCCGCAGGGCACAGATGCTGTTGTGGTTACTGGTGACGTGGTCGACGGCGTCCTTGTCCTCACGACTGCACTGGCGTACAGTCTCTGGGATCTCAGTGATTCGCCTCATGAGAGATCGGCCCAGACCTTTTTTGGAGCTTCTCTTCTTCTGCAGGTGGGGGTTGTTGGCCAGCATCTTCTTCCTCTTGTATATCTCCAGCTGTGAATAAAGCTTCTTCAGCTCTTCCTACAAAAGAAAAGGACGAGATAAACAGACAAGCACACAGAACTGTGGAACTGAGCGGACAGGATGCACAGAGATCATGCAGCATGAGCTACTACAGAGACACCGAGGACCAAGGACGTTACGCCCGACAAACTGCACACAGGACACGGTCAGACGCTGTCCACACGGCGAGCTAGTGTTGGGTCTGACGCAGCCTCTAGATGCTTCACTAAGATCTACAAGCGATGAACTTCAGGAGAAGGTTGTCCCTCGTTCTAACAGACACACAGGAACGTCTGCTCACGTTGGTCTGTTTTTCCCAAACACTGTCCCCCGGCCTTACACCACAGCCGTTAAAAGACCTGAGCTGTCCCGTTTCGTCCGGCGTCTGCAATAAAAAACTGCCACGCTCACCATTTTATACAGTTATAAAAATACCACACGGTTATAAATGAGCGCGAGACAGAGGGGGGGGACGCTGGCGGAGGGGACGGGACACTCACCCGTATGTCCTCAGGGTCGAGGCTGTGCTCACTCCAGGCGGACGTTATACTGCTGTTCAAGTAGGAGCCGGAGCGTCCCATGTCCAGCTCGTCTTCGTAGGCCTCTGTGGCAATGTCGTCCCTCAGATGCGTCCCCGCGAACAGGAACTAGCGCAGCGGGACACAGAGACGTCATGTCCACAAAAAGAGCCCAGCACAGTGGCAAGAAAACACGGCCGGGACTGGGGTCCAGATTGGTTACCTTGGGGACGAGCAGGAGCCCTAAAGTGACCGTGACGGTGAGGTGCACGTGAGCGAAGAAAAGCATCAGCGTCCAATCAGGATGCAGCTCAGCAGCCAGCGAGAACCTGCAATCACGCGGAATAAACGCTCTTTACTGCACAACATCAACAATGCACAGAAATCTCCATTACTTCCATCATTCCGCAAGTGGAAGTGACGTGATTGTCATTGTGATACACAGCAGCACAGCACACGGTGCACACAGTGAAATTTGTGCTCTGTATTTAACCCATCACCCTGAGTGAGCAGTGGGCGGCCATGACAGGCGCCCGGGGAGCAGTGTGTGGGGACGGTGCTTCGCTCAGTGGCACCTTGGTGGATCGGGATTCGAACCGGCAACCTTCTGATTACGGGGCCGCTTCTTTAACCGCTAGGCCACCACTGCCCCACTTCATGGCTGATGGTGATGGCAGCGTAATAAATGCAGATGCCTGATGTTGAAGGTAATGATGTCGATATTACGGATGCGTGCGGATACACGCACGGTATTAAAGGGACTCTGGATCATGTGACTCTGGATCAGGTGGCCGAGCTCCTCAGCTCGATCCTTCCTCAACCGGGCTATAAAAAGGTGAGGACCAGACAACCGGACAGCATGCAATGCATTGTGGGTAGAAGAGGACTACAGAGCCTATCCTACGCTTGTATGTCCTTCCAGGATGGTTATATATGTTGGTCGCTACGGAAACAGTACAGCATTCTGGGCCAGTCTCAGGAAGGACATAAATCATCCTGGCACGCCTAATCACACCATAATCTGATCTGGAGAGCTTTCCAATCACGGAGACTCCAACTGGGAGCGCGTTTCCACGGCGTCAGGCCTTCCACTCCCTCAGAACGTTACTTCTGACACCCCAGACCTTCCTGCTCCTGCTCTTCGGGGTCTCTGATGGATCCACGAGTTCACAAGGAACCTGATGCTCCATGAGAAACAGTAATGAAGAGCGATGACAGGACAACATTTAATGGTTTAACAATTTTATGCCGAACAAACTGCACCCAACGTGTCTCAAAATTCTTTCTTCTAGAACCTTCTGTGTTGGGCCACACTGAACCTTCATCTTCCTAAATCCTAAACGGGTTCCTTCCCTTGATGTAGGCCAGGCGGCAGGGTTTGTTGTTAGATGATAAAGCAGGAAATGAAAGTGAAAAGTGAAGAGACGTCATCTCCCGAGGTCGTCCCTCACCTGATGATGTGAAAGACGGCCGAGAGGACGAGCTCGTTGTGGATGGCGATGGCCATGTAGCGAGGCTCGTGGAACGCAGATGGGACGGTCCTCACGGCGTAGCACAGGTACACGCCCCACAGAAGGAACAGGAACTCAGCTGCGGGGGACAGAAAGGGGGACGTGAGTGACGCGCTGAAGTTCTCAGGCGCCAGGTGTTTATAGAACCTGACAAGCGTCCCCTACAGACGTCATCTCCTGACGGGCGGCTCCACAGCAGCAAACATCTGCTGCCCCACAGAAGATCTGTCACCATTAGTGTGACATCAGCGCTGTCTGTCTGGACTAATCTACGCTGATTCTCCTGGAGGATCTCCAAGGACTCTCCATGGACCCTGTCTGCTACCCTGTCTGGACGTGGAGGACCCACCCACGGCCATCATGTAGTCCCAGCTGTCCAGGAGACACATGCTGAACTGCAGCCCCTCGGGGGTGAAGCCCACGGCGATGAGGGCCAGGGTCCGGTCCGGGTTCTGGCAGACGGCGGAGGTCCAGGCCGCCAGGAACCAGCAGACGATGAGCAGGATGATGGACAGGAGACGCAGGACACGCCAGCTGGTCATGTAGGGGATCCGCTGGGCCGTCCGCGACAGGAACACCTTCAGCACCCTGGAGGCCACAGAGAACGTTCTATATAGAATATATTATATACCAGCTAACGCAGGACACGAGAGGAAATGCCACAAATCCATCATGCATTTTAATGCATTTATGCATAAAACAGGAGTGAACGCTGCAATATTCACATGACTTTCTTTTTCTTTTTCTTTTAACCTTTTCACGGCAAAGAAACTGACCTTCAAACTCCCTCGAGTGCCAAGTAAAGGCCCCCCGATGACAAAACGTTCCTTCATTTCCACATTAATACGATCGCCGCCCCTCATTACAGCGTCCAGCGGCGCTGATGTCATGTGACTGACGCGCCTTTTATTCTCCGCAGATCGTATACAATTTAAATCATGGTTTCAGCGGTCAAGTAATCGTCCCCATTACACAAATACCACAAACCTCATCAGAGACAGAACACACATACACACACACACACACACACATCACATACACACACACACACACACCACATACACACACATACACACACATACACACACACACACACATCACATACACATCACATACACACACACTCACACACACACACTCACACACACACACACACACACATCACATACACACACACACACATCACATACACACACACACACACACACATCACATACACACACATACACACACACACACACACATCACATACACACACTCACACATACACACACACATACTCACACATACACACTCTCTCTCTCACACACACCCACACACACACACACACACACACACACAGAGCATATGGACAGACATGTGAACTTCCACCCAAACACCTTCTGCTCAGTCCAGCCATGTGGACCATCACCCGTCTCAATTAATTCTCTTCATTAACCTGACGTGACACAACCTGCTACAACCTCACACACACACACACACACACACACACATCACGCTGTTATTGCTCCATCCTCACTACTGATCTCGTTCCATCTGTCCACCGTTCCCCTCCTGTCTCACCCACTCAATAAAACCTAATAAATTGTGGCCATTTTGCTCCGCCTCCTGGGTTGGTTGTTGGTTTTTATCTCTGTTTCTTCCTCCCTCTCGCATCCCGACTCCGGCGTTTATTACGAGGTCGTGAGTCTCCTCGCAGGCTGCAGCCTTTAACGAATCGAGATCAGAGCGGGCAGACATCGCTGTCCGGAACGCCGTGACCCCTGACCCCACGCCTCGCGAGGTGTTTTGTATGTAGGATGACGGAGCCACAACCTTTTCCCATCTTTCATGTTGCGACCGGGCCGCTGCGTGACATTTGGCCCCCTCCCTGCGGCCGGGCCGCCAGCGTGCGGGGGCGGTCCAAAAAACAGACGTGGCTGAAATGGCAAAGCCCGCCCCTGAGACCCCGGTGTCACAGCCACATCTGGGAGTGACATTGTGACATTTAATAACACGGCCATCCGAGAAATCCCCATGAATCACCAGAGTGTGAGTGTGTGTCACCCTTTTCATGCCGTCAATCAGAAACATGGCGCTCTCCCGAGACACTCCGCGTCCACAACACACCGGCCCGGACGTCCCTCACTGCCGAGGTCTGGACTCACACAGGGCGTGTGTGTGTGTGTGTGTGTATGTGTATGCGTGAGTATGTGTGTGTGTGTGTGTGTATATGTGTATGTGTGAGTGTGTGCGTGTAAGTGTAAGTGTGTGTGTTTGTATAAGTGTATGCGTGAGTATGTGTGTGTGTGTGTATATTTGTATGTGTGAGTGTGTGTGTGTGTGTGTATGCGTGTGTGTATATGTGTATGTGTGAGTGTGTGCGTGTAAGTGTAAGTGTTTGTATAAGTGTATGCGTGAGTATGTGTGTGTGTGTGTGTGTATGTGTATGTGTGAGTGTGTGCATGTAAGTGTGTGTGTTTGTATAAGTGTATGCGTGAGTATGTGTGTGTGTGTGTATATGTGTATGTGTGAGTGTGTGCGTGTAAGTGTAAGTGTGAGTATGTGTGTGTGTGTGTGTATATGTGTATGTGTGAGTGTGTGCGTGTAAGTGTGTGTGTTTGTATAAGTGTATGCGTGAGTATGTGTGTGTGTGTGTATATGTGTATGTGTGAGTGTGTGCGTGTAAGTGTAAGTGTGTGTGTTTGTATAAGTGTATGCGTGAGTATGTGTGTGTGTGTGTATATGTGTATGTGTGAGTATGTGTGTGTATGTCTATATGTGTATGTGTACAGGGAGTGCAGAATTATTAGGCAAGTTGTATTTTTGAGGAATAATTTTATTATTGAACAACAACCATGTTCTCAATTAACCCAAAAACTCATTAATATCAAAGCTGAATGTTTTTGGAAGTAGTTTATAGTTCGTTTTATTTTTATCTATTTTAGGGGGATATCTGTGTGTGCAGGTGACTATTACTGTGCATAATTATTAGGCAACTTAACAAAAAACAAATATATACCCATTTCAATTATTTATTTTTACCAGTGAAACCAATATAACATCTGTGTATGTGTGCGTGTGTGCGTGTGTGTGTATGTGTGTATGTGTATATGTGTATGTGTGTGTGTGCGTGTGCACGCGTACCTGTACAGTTTGAGGGTGACCGTGCCGTAGACGGTGGCGAACCCCAGCAGACGGACCCACCGGATCAGGATACAGCGGAACACGCCGGGTTTAAAGTACAGAATCACCACCTGGGACAGGAACCGGGGACACGGTCAGCACAATAAAGAAAGAGGGAGGGGCCTATTCAATCAGCCAATCAGCATACGAGCTGCAGAAATAAATAATTAATCTAATAATTATTTTATTCTAATAAATTCTAATTATTTTATTCTCATTTATTTCATGTTTCTGTTATTTATTCAGTCATTTGTTTAGCGCTTTGTACACATATTAATTATTGTTTTTGATTTGTGTGTCAGTTTTCCCTGTCAGACATCAACATGTCAACAAAAATGACAACGTGGCCCCGCCCGTCCCACACACACACACACACATACGCACACACACACACACGCACACACACACACAGACACACACATACGCACACACACACACACGCACTCACACACACACAGACACACACACACACACAGACACACACAGGTTCATATCCCTGTAGCGGGAACGACGCGAAAGCCATAAAACAACAAACATCAGCGCGGCCGCCCGGCGGGATCGTTAATGTTCGTCACCAACGCGTCTCCCCAGACACACGTGCGAGGACCCGTCTTCCGCTCCGGTCCAGTCGGACCCTCCGGAAGCGCGTGTCCCGTCAAAGGGACGTGATTGTCATTGTGAGACACTGCAGCGCAGCACACGGTGACGCGGTGAAACGTGTCCTCTGTATTTAACCATCACCCTTGGTGACAGTGGGCGCCCGGGGAGCAGCGTGTGGGGACGGGACCTTCATCAAGGGGTTCGAACCGGCGACCTTCTGATTACGGGGCCGCTTCATTCACCGCTACGCCACCGCTGACCCCGATTCTCCCGAATCTCCCAGTGGCCGCGGTCGGGATATTTTACAGCTGTGGGGTTCGGGGTGACGGTACAAGGGCTCCGCACTCTTCATAACGCAGAACCTTCTGAGACACCAACTGGCTGCAACCATCTGAGAGGGAACGTGGGGAGAGAAGGTTCTCCTCTTCCTGGTCCACGTGGTGCATCCTGCCCAGGACCAACGTATCCCAAGATTCAGTGGGTGCAGGCAGCAGCAGGCAATGCAAGTGAGAGAAGATCCACGGCTCTTGGTGTCTCATTTAGAGTCTGCGGCTTTGGAGATGTATCTCCTTCTCTTCGGCGTCGCTTCCGTCCCTCGGCTGTCATGAAGATGTAGCTGCTGCGGCTCAGCCGGTCCCAAACAGACCAAATGTGGGACGAGTCGGACGTTCAGAGGTTCATTAACCGTTCCCAGCGTTCCCCACGTCCAACCATACTATACTGCGGTTGCAGGTGGCGGCAGGAGAACAGTGGGACCTCCACAACCGTTACAGAAACAGGACATTTTCTCACATTGTCCCCACTAAGATTGTGGATGAAGATGCAGGACTTGCAGGAATGTTGTCGAGGGTCCATTAGACAGACTCCTCATCACTGGCTGAGGAGGAGGAGGAAGTGACGGTGCCGTGTCAACGCCCGCACTCCCCCTCGTCTCGGTTATACATTAATAATCAATGCTGAGTGCCGGGAACACCGGCGCTGCTCCGGAGATGGGAGGCTGAGACCGTCCGTAGTGGAGAGACCTTCTACTCAGGACCCTTCAGAAGAAATATACTCGTTTTATGTAGAGATGGTCCAAACATCAAAAAATATCATGTAGATGCATATACAACAATTTCAGCATGTTGACATGTTGCATGTGTCAAAATATAATCAATATGCAGTTACTGTTACATCAAAAGGTAATAATGATTTTACTCTTGTAAATACTTATTTGACTGTTGAATTCAGTGTGTGTGGTGTGTGTGGTGTGTGTGCGTGTGTGTCTGTGTTGATTCATGAATGTATTCATGTGTCTGTATGAACATCGCGTTCTTCCATCAGCACTCAGGGAAGTCGAACTGTGGTCCCTCAGGAGCCACGAAGCCTTCAGGTCTAACCCCGCCCCCGACCGGGGCGGAGTCAACTCACATCACAGGATATACAACACACATGTAATAAGTACACAATGACACGCATGCTAAACACAAAACAACCCATTATAACACAACAAACATATGACAATTACAGGATAACACGTTAAACACACAATAAACAAAAAATAACCCATTATAGAGCAACAAACATATAACAATTGCACAATAATACATGTTAAACATACAATAAACACAAAATAACCCATTAGAACACAACAAACATGTAACAATTACAGGATAACCCATCATAAACACACAATAAAGACAAAATAACCCATTAGAACGCAACAAACATATAACAATTACACGATAAACACACAATAAACACACAATAACCAAAAAATATCACATTATAGTGCAACAAACATATAACAATTACACAATAACACACGTTAAACATACAATAAACACAAAATAACCCATTTGAACGCAACAAACATATAACAATTGCACAATAACACATGTTAAACACACAATAAACACAAAATAACCCATTAGAACACAACAAACATATAACAATTACAGGATAACCCATCATAAACACACAATAAAGACAAAATAACCCATTAGAACGCAACAAACATATAACAATTACACAATAACACACAATAAACACAAAATAACACTTTAGAACGCAACAAACATTTAACAATTACAGACGTTAAACACTCAATAAACACAAAATAACCCATTAGAACGCAACAAACATATAACAATTACACAATAACACACGTTAAACACACAAGAAACACAAAATAACCCATTAGAACGCAACAAACATATAACAATTACACAATAACACACGATAAACACACAATAAACACAAAATAACCTATTAGAATGCAACAAACATATAACAATTACACAATAACACACGTTAAACACAAAATGAACAGAACCCATTAGAACGCAACAAACATATAACAATTACAGGATAACACACGTTAAACACACAATAAACAAAAAATAACCCATTATAGAGCAACAAACATATAACAATTACACAATAATACATGTTAAACATACAATGAACACAAAATAACCCATTTGAACGCAACAAACATATAACAATTGCACAATAACACATGTTAAACACAAAATAACCCATTAGAACACAACAAACATATAACAATTACAGGATAACCCATCATAAACACACAATAAAGACAAAATAACCCATTAGAACGCAACAAACATATAACAATTACACAATAACACACAATAAACACAAAATAACACTTTAGAACGCAACAAACATTTAACAATTACAGACGTTAAACACTCAATAAACACAAAATAACCCATAAAGAATGCAACAAACATATAACAATTACACAATAACACATGATAAACACACATAAACACAAATAACCCATTAGAACGCAACAAACATATAACAATTACACAATAACACACGTTAAACACACAAGAAACACAAAATAAACCCATTAGAACGCACAAACATATAACAATTACACAATAACACACACGTTAAACACACAATAAACACAAAATAACCTATTAGAATGCAACAAACATATACAATTACACAATAAACACAAAATAACACTTTAGAGACGCACAAACATTTTAACAATTACAAGACGTTAAACACTCAATAAACACAAAATAACCCATAAGAATGCAACAAACATATAACAATTACACAATAAACACACGATACACACACATAAACACAAATATCCCATTAGAACGCAACAAACATATAACAATTACATGATAACACACGATAACCACACAATGAGACACAATACCCATTAGAAGCAACAAACATATAACAATTACACAATACACACGTTAAACACACAATAAACACAAAATAACCCATTAGAACGCACCAAACATATAACAATTAAAACAATAACACACGTTAAACACACAATAAACACAAAATAACCCATTAGAACGCAACAAACATATAACAATTACACAATAACACACGTTAAACACACAATAAACACAAAATAACCTATTAGAATGCAACAAACATATAACAATTACACAATAACACACAATAAACACAAAATAACACTTTAGAACGCAACAAACATTTAACAATTACAGACGTTAAACACTCAATAAACACAAAATAACCCATAAGAATGCAACAAACATATAACAATTACACAATAACACACGATACACACACAATAAACACAAAATAACCCATTAGAACGCAACAAACATATAACAATTACACAATAACACACAATAAACACACAATAAACACAAAATATCCCATTAGAATGCAACAAACATATAACAATTACATGATAACACAAGATAAACACAAAATGAACAGAACCCATTAGAACGCAACAAACATATAACAATTACAGGATAACACACGATAAACACACACTGAAGACACAATAACCCATTAGAAAGCAACAAACATATAACAATTACAGGATAACACACGATAACACACCAACAAAGACACAATAACCCATAGAAGAAAACAAAAACCACTATAACAATTACACAATAACACACGATAAACACATAATAATCTCAAAATAACAAATTAGATCGCAACAAATATATAACAATTACAGGATAAAGCGCATCATAATGACACAATAAACACAAAATACACCTGAAAAACTACTCTTAACAACATATAAAAGCTTTGTTGTCATTTCAGCAGCATATTGGTTAGACAGAACACAGTGAAACGAAACAATGTTTCTCCAGAACAATAAAACACCTAAAATATAGATAGATAATAAACACACACTCAGTAGATCCATATAAACAGCAGGTGTAAAAGGACTGAAAAGGAAGATGATGATGAGAGGAGAAGGAACCTTTTAAGGCCTCTTCCTGCTCACTTCCTCCATCGGAGCCTGAAGATGGATCCTGTCTGGACCGGATCAGGAAGACGCGCCCCACGGCAGCCACGCCTCGGTCAGATGGGCTTTTGTTCAGCGCACAGTACAGAGACGAGGAAAGAGGCTTTTAAAGACGCTGGAGTGTACAGCTGCACCCTGAAAACTGGGCCATGAGGCCTTCAGGCCCCACATCACAATGAAGAGAGGTGCGCATCGTCACTGTCACCTCAGTCCATATCCTGTGTGTGGCGTGATCATGACATCACCTGGTTGCTGGTATTCATTCAGAGGTGACATATTTATTTATAAGCTTGTTAATGTATTGATGAGTGAATTCCGGGGAATTTTCAGGAGTTCGGAATGCTGCTACATTAATGACTGTATGGGAATTTACAGAAATGATCGGCCTGTTCCTTTAAGAGAAGTGTGAAGATGGAGGTCTGCAGTGCCGCTGTAAGCAGAGCTGCTGCTTGGATGAAGTGGTGTGTGTCTTCCAGGGGACTGCAGTGTGTGTGTGTGTGTGTGTGAGTGTGTTTATTCTGGGACACACCATGTTGTTGGTTCAATAAGTTGCTCATCAAATTACACACACTCACACACACTCACACACACACCCCACCTGTGAGTATGATCTGTGTGACCTTGAACAGAGGTTAATGATGACATGGTGCCAAAAATCAATTGGCTTAAATTGGTGAACTGTCTCACATTTCATTAAGGAACTTCATTACTGATATGCCCCCCTTGCTGTTTTAGTATCTTCTCGTGGTGACGATCGATATCGGGGGGCGGAGTCAGCAGGCGCGTTCCGTATCAGCATCTATGCCTGAGTGAAGAGGAGAGTAATGAACGTCCCACTGAGTCCCCGAAGCTGTTGCTGGGGAAACCAGGAACCCGCCTGTCCCCACTGGACCTTGAGAAGATCGAAGTGCTTATGGGAGGATCCTCGGTCACCGGATCCAGTGGCTTTACGGCTCAGGAGGAGATGGAGTGGAGCTGTAGTTCCGGCGTCCTGGACTGACCCGGTTACTGTCCCGTCAAGCGTGTCTGGTTCAGGTCAGAAAAGCCCTGGATTATTCATGTATCTGCAGCAGGTATCTAGAGCTTCTGTGACTGCAGAAGGCCAGCGGTGGAGGAACAGGTGAGGTTCTCGACTAAGTTGAGGCATGTTGATATAATAAAGTTCATTTAGTCAAGTGAGCGGACACCACTGAAATGGGCGGAGCCAGCATATTCCAATATTCCAATTCATCCATCATCAGCTTGTTATAATATTTACAATTATTACAGAGACAAGTGTTGGGAAGAGGCTCATTCCTGAATGTTCGTTGTACGTAACAAAGACGTCAAAGAAAGGTACATCCCAGCCAGAGGCCACCTACAAATCTGAAGGCCACAAAACCACAGGTTGAAACCCCACTTACTACCATAGTGTCTCCCAGCAAGACACTTAACCCTGAGTGTCCCTGCCACCACTGGATAAGACGTTTGGAATGACATCATAAGGGGAAAGGTTATCTCCTGTTTCTCTGTCTGCCCAGAGAATTTCCCGCCCCTCCCCAAAAACATGATCTCCACGACCGTCATGGCTTCCAAGCGTGGGTGAATGGTGTTCGGTCTGTCCCTCTTAACGGGACAGGGGGCAGTGGTGGCCTAGCGGTTAATCAGAAGGTTGCCGGTTCGAATCCCGAACCGCCAAGGTGCCACTGAGGTCCCCTTGATGAAGGTCCCGTCCCCACGCTGTTCCCCGGGCGCCTGTCATGGCTGCCCACGGCTCACTCAGGGTGATGGTTAAATGCAGAGGACAAATTTCACTGTGTCACCATGTGCTGTGCTGCTGTGTCTCACAATAACAATCACTTCACTTTCACTTAATGTCCTCTTTCTCCTAGGTTGTCTCTCCACTTCCCACCTCCTGCGATCACACGTCTCCTCATTCTGACCTCATCTTCTTCATCTTCTCAAACTCCTGGCTGAGGGTGAGTGTCTCATTCCCACCGATCCGAGATTACCAGGAGGGGTGTAAAGTACACCCAGCCAGCCAGCCTGTACCGTAACCGGGATGGGACCAGCGTGTTTTTCATGAAACACGCCCACCGCCCCGCCCGGAAACGGACGCATTAATTAAACACAAGTCTGAGGAGCACTTGAAGCGTTTAAAAAAAAAAAGCCAGAGTGTAATAACGGCGCTGAAACCACCAGGAAGTGGCAGTGGCGGTGCCAGGTGGAGCGGGTGCAGCGTCCCGTCCACCCCCAGGACAGGAGGAAGTAGACAGGCGCTGGGACGCGGGCGGGGCTGTGGCCCTGCAGTAACCCCGCAGTCGTTCTGCTGTTAATTAGACCCCCGATGAGCCCAGCTGCTCCACCAGAGCAGGAGGAGGAACATGGAGAGGAGAAGAAGCATGGTGTGTAAATGTGGGAACGTAGCTCTGGTTCCTCTGCTGCGCGGTGGCTGTGGGCTGAAGTGATTTGATGTGACGCGCTGAGCGTAGGGACGGGAGGTGGGGACGTGTGAGGAGAGGTGGTGCAGCACAACGCTGAATCCGGAATGACCCTGGAGTTATTTAAAAAGCCAGGCGGATGTCTGATCCATGCGATTCCGGCAGAGTTTTAACCCTTTTCCGAGATGATGATAACGACGACGAGCTCAGCCAGTTTATTCAACAAGGATCCTGATTTTTTGCATTTCTCCATGTTCTCTTCAAGTCATTAACGACCTGCACGCTCCTGTGGAGCAGGACCACCATGAAGGACGCCCGAAGACCTTCACTCAGGTTTCCACCACAATCTCAGAGATGATTACTTTCCAGGACCTTGTCGCTGCTAATTGAATTGATTGGTCTACTCGAAATCAGTTTAATTACGTTTACCCTTGGCTGCTGCACAGAGCCTATAGGTCCCAACGATGGCCGCTAAACCCCGATTACACGCCGCCGCGGGCCTCTCCTCCACCAGGGCAAATCAAGGCTGGAGCAACGTTACATTAGCAGCGTTTTGAAGTCGCTTGGCACCTCCGTCCTTTGCTATGTGGAGGGTTCATTAGAGGTTCTAAACCATGATCCATGCGCTGGTTTCCATTCAACCTTCACAAGCACAAACAATGTGAAAATACATATTTGGCCAAATTTAATATTCTGTATTCTGTCTGCCGAGTGTGTAGTATTGTTTAGTGTTATTATATGAGTGTGTAGTATTGCTTAGTGTTATGATACGAGAGTGTGTAGTATTGTTTAGTGTTATGGTACGAGTGTGTGTAGTATTGTTTAGTGTTATGGTACGAGTGTGTGTAGTATTGTTTAGTGTTATGATACGAGTGTGTAGTATTGTTTAGTGTTATGATACGAGTGTGTAGTATTGTTTACTGTTATGATACAAGTGTGTGTAGTGTTGTTTAGTGTTATGATACGAGTGTGTGTAGTATTGTTTAGTGTTATGATACGCGTGTGTAGTATTGTTTAGGGTTATGATACGAGTGTGTGTAGTATTGTTTACTGTTATGATACAAGTGTGTGTAGTGTTGTTTAGTGTTATGATACAAGTATGTGTAGTATTGTTTACTGTTATGATACGAGTGTGTAGTATTGTTTAGTGTTATGATACGCGTGTGTAGTATTGTTTAGGGTTATGGTACGAGTGTGTGTAGTATTGTTTAGTGTTATGATACGAGTGTGTAGTATTGTTTAGTGTTATGATACGAGTGTGTGTAGTATTGTTTAGTGTTAGGATACGAGTGTGTAGTATTGTTTAGGGTTATGATACGAGTGTGTGTAGTATTGTTTACTGTTATGATACAAGTGTGTGTAGTGTTGTTTAGTGTTATGATACGAGTATGTGTAGTAATGTTTACTGTTATGATACGAGTGTGTAGTATTGTTTAGTGTTATGATACGAGTGTGTGTAGTATTGTCTAGTGTTATGATACGAGTGTGTAGTATTGTTTAGGGTTATGTGAGGAGTGTGTGTAGTATTGTTTAGGGTTATGATACGAGTGTGTAGTATTGTTTAGTGTTATGATACGAGTGTGTGTAGTATTGTCTAGTGTTATGATACGAGTGTGTGTGTAGTATTGTTTAGTGTTATGATAGGAGTGTGTGTAGTATTGTTTAGTGTTATGATACGAGTGTGTAGTATTGTTTAGGGTTATGATAGGAGTGTGTGTAGTATTGTTTAGGGTTATGATACGAGTGTGTAGTATTGTTTAGTGTTATGATACGAGTGTGTGTAGTATTGTCTAGTGTTATGATACGAGTGTGTAGTATTGTTTAGGGTTATGTGAGGAGAGTGTGGCAAATGTTCAGGGATGCTGAAACCAATGGCGCCAACACAATCAACTTGGAGGAGTACAAGACATCAGTGAACAGCTACATCAGCAAATTTCCTGATGATCAGCAAATGCACCATAATCACACGATAAAACAAGAAGCTGTGGATGACTGCAGAGGTACGTGAACTGCTCACGTAGCTTCAGGAAAGGTGACAAGGTGGACCTAAGATCAGCAAGGGACAAACTGTCTCGAGCCATTAGAGCAGCATCCCTAGGAAGATGCTCTGAGAATGTGTAGACCAGCTGGCAGATGTCCCTCCACTAACGATGCCAGTGCCATCACCCTGCATCTAACCCTCACCCACCTGGACATTACGGACACATACGCATGAATGTTGTTCATAGACTTCAGTTCAGAATTCAACACCTGGTCGAGAAGCTGAGCCTGGACTTCCTGACTGAGTCCTCAGTCTGTCCAGATCGGGAACAGCATCTCCAGCACCACCCCACTGAGCACTGGAGCTGCTCAGGGTTGTGTGCTCAGTCCGATGCTGTTCACCCTGCTGACCCACGACTGTGCAGCGATTCACAGCTCCAACCACATCATCAAGTTCACCGATGACACGACCGTGGTGGTTCTCATCAGCAAGAACGACGAGCCAGCAGACAGAGAGGAGGCGCAACGACTGAAGGACTGGAGTAAGGTCAACAATCTGTTTCTGAACGTGCAACGCAGATAGTGAGGACAGCTGAGAAGATCATCAGAACACTCAGGGACATTCCACTCTGGACTCACACACACACAAACACACACGCACGCACACACTCGCACACACACACACGCACGCACACGCACTACCTCATTTATATTGAGTAACATTTTCTATTATTGCACAGCAGTATTTACACTATTTTACTTTCCATTTTTATTATTCATGTCACCTGTTTCGTGCCGTCTGTCTCATTGTTGTCTACATGTTTGTTGTGTCCCCTGTTTGCACCTTATGTAGCCTAGTTTGTCGCACACGTGTCAGTATGTAACTTCCCATCGTTCAAATGTTACATGTAGCAGCGTAACTTGACTTTAAAGGTTCCGTGGGAGGTTGGGTGGTAGTACCCTGGCGGGTAACACACTCGCCTATGAACCAGAAGACCCGGGTTCAAATCCCACTTACTACCATCATGTCCCTGAGCAGGACACTTAACCCTGAGTGTCTCCAGGGGGGACTGTCCCTGTCACTACTGATTGTAGGTCGCTCTGGATAAGGGCGTCTGGTAAATGTAAAGGTTCTTTTGTTTCACTATGTACTGTCTAACATGAATACAGCTCAAATCCAGATTCTATTGGCACATATCTAGCGTAGAGTGTGTATGTAACCGGTAGTGTTCGGTGCGCCGTGTGGACGATGATGTCACTCACCGGGAAGTAAAGCAGCAGAGCGCCAAACAAGATGGACTCCAACAAGACCAGACCTGACGCTCTGATGGCCTGCAGAGAGAGAGAGCAGCAGAGCAGAGGTGACCCCAACAACCACACGAGGGGGCAACGTGACACGCGCTAATTAGTCAGTATATTGCGACGAAACGTGCTGCTAATTGCATGAGACGCATTGTGACTGAACGCTCCCCACGCCGTGACATCGGAGGATGCGCTGCGCCGGGTTACAGGAAGCATCATTTACAGAATTTGAGTTCATAAATAATGCACGATTTGCACAGATTCGACTTTAATCTGATTGATTATTTACTCATTAACTCTTTATAACTCATGCATCGTGATAAGGTTTGAAATAGCCAGTGGCATTCGGTGACTGAACCGTGATTCCCAAACCATAAAACACACGTGTAGAGAACCATCTTACTCACTAACACATAGCAGGGAGGACAAAACCACTTTTCATCTAATCTGTTCATCCCATGTCAAACATTGACCACATTTTTCATGAAACAATGACATGATGTGTGAAGAGAAGACATTTGCTTGTAGGAGATCATTCATTCATTTACAGGCTTGGCAGAGACCAACAGCCAGTTCTTCTACAACATCTCTAGATATAAGTATGTATATGTGGAGTCCAGCCGTACAACCCACAAATGCAGCCACATGCCGCAAAGTCACTGTGACCACAGGGCATGTTAATGTGGCCCTGAATGGGCCCTCCTCAGATGGGATGGAGAATAAAGTGGAGATGTGACCTCGGGCTGGTGGCATAAGGTCCTGTTCTTCACGGTGACAGAACATTGGCCCGTTGCGTAAGACGCGCCGCAGCCAGGAGGCACTTTTTGACCGACCTGACACCATCTACAGAGCAGAACCAATCTCAAAAACATCATTTCCCGAGAGCTCCTTTATACTCTCCACTTTAATTCTACTGCTATTTAATACGGCATTTTAAAGTTTCTTACCAAATAATTACTTTTGAATGATAGCTATTATAATATGATCCTTATCATCATAATGATTAGATCTTGGCTGCTTGTTACTGTCGGGGTGTCACGTCCAGCTGGTTTTGGTTTGGAGCTGGTTGGGTATATGGGGGATACCCTCACCGGGGCTTTAGAAGGTTTCAGTGTAGGTGTTTTTGAAGCTTTTGTTCGTGTGATTTAGCATATGCGTGTGTAATTTGGTCTTTTAGTTTTCTGTGATTTTAAAATGAATGTTTCAGTCACTGTCATCTCTATATTGGCATCTCTATATTGGATGTACAGTCCAGGCCATAAGTTTGGACACCTTCTCATTTAACGTGTTTTCTTTATCTTCATGACCATTTACGTTGGTAGATTCTCACTGAAGGCATCAAAACTATGAATGAACACATGTGGAGTTCTGTACTTAACAAAAAAAGGTGAAATAAGTGAAAACATGTTTTATATTCTAGTTTCGTTGCTCCGATTTCTGCTTTTCACACTCTTGGCATTCTCTCGATGAGCTTCAAGAGGTCGTCACCTGAAATGCTTCTCCAACAGTCTTGAAGGAGTTCCCAGAGGTGTTTAGCACTTGTTGGTCCAGCTCACCCCAAACCATCTGGACTGGGTTCAGGTCCGGTGACTGTGGAGGTCAGGTCTCCACTTTTTGTTAAGTCCAGAACTCCACATGTGTTCATTCATAGTTTTGATGCCTTCAGTGAGAATCTACCAACGTAAATGGTCATGAAGATAAAGAAAACACATCAACAACAACAACAACAACATTTATTTCTTATATAGCCCAAAATCACATACAGTATGTCCCAATGGGCTCGAATGAGAAGGTGTCCAGACTTTTGGCCTGTACTGTATATAGTAAAAACAATATTTAAAATAACAGATGCTGGGCGGTTACTGTTTAATGTTCCAGCTACTTTGACTGTTGAAGGGCTGCAGCGATTGGACAAAATTCTACATCTCTCTCTCTCTCTCTCTCTCTATATATATATATATATATATATATATACACACACACACACACACACACACACACAATATATGAACAATCTCAGAGGTTCTTTCAGGGTCACACCATCTGACTTTTATTACATTTGTAACTTGTAATTCGGCATTGCAGGGCGCTGCATGAGAAAAACGAGCCTCTCGAATGCCTAGTGGGTCCCTTTCATCTGGAAATTTCTCGGCGGAATACACCCCCTCCTAATTTTGCCAACGGCTTCTGCTTGGCTTCAGTTCCCCCCACAGGGAGCCAGTTTACGAGCCTCAGCCGCTTCCTCCGGCGCCAACTGTAACTGATCCAGAGTCAACAGCCACTTCCTGCGGCGCCGCCGGCGTCCCGTTAGATGGTGCAGTGACACACTCCGCGGCCACTTTATTAGAGACGCGTTGGCCATCGCCACCCGCACGTGTCTATAACGCAGGATCTACGGCGTGAAATGGTCTAGAAGAGTCCACGTTACACCAGCAGATTAGTCTGCAGCCTCGCGCGACGCGCCGGGTCGAGCCGACTTTGATTGTTGTAGAAACGTTAATGAAGTGAACTACGAAGCGCAGCTCCGGGCTTAATGTTCCGTCCCGGCTAATGTGCTCCTGAAGCACCGCAGCTGTGTGTAATATTCTCCGGTGAAAATGTGTGTTTGCATCATCATACCAAGTGAAATGTGAGAAGAGAGTTGTACGTAATCCACACCCTACACATTATTAACCATTTATTACATGGTTATTATCACCCGGGTTTTTTAACCTTCAGCAGGTCACTGTTGTAACAGAGGTTAACTGGCCAATCAGAGTGCAGCATTCACCCAGACACCCTGGCGTTAATCTGAGATCACGGTTCCCACCTTGTTCCTGCGGAAGTGGTACACCAGCACCATGCTGACGAAATCTCCCATTATGCACAGGCCCTGGAAGGACAGCACGGCCAGGCGCAGGTAGCCGTCGTCATGGGCAACGCAGGGCGTGTCGTCCTGGCAGTAGGTACAGCCCTCCTGACAGGGCAGGCAGTGGGTGGAGCTTCCTGGGGCATTGTCATCATTTGAGTCCTTCTGCTTGTTACCTATCATACACACACACACACACACACACAGTCCAGAATGGATCATAATCGCCATCCTTTCTTAGGGCTGCAGATCATTTTTTGATTCTGAAACTATTTTGGTTTTTGATTGATGGTTTTAATTTTTAGATCAAATTGAACAACAAAAATACACAAAACATAAAGCAGCAACGACAGTAAGTTGGGCTCCATCCAGGACGGCAGCGGTGGCCTAGCGGATAAGGAGGTTGAAATCCCGAACCGCCATGGGTTTGCGGTTATTCCCTCCTGCCGCCCGTGCTCATGGGGCAGAATTCCAGTGTGTCTGGGCTGCTGGGTGTGTGTTGTAAGGATGGACATCACGGGAGCATGCCTTTTGTGTTGCAAAACAGCTGTCTGCAGGGGGAGGTGTCATTCCTGTGTGGATGGTTGTGCGTGAAGATTCGGCACCCCTGTTTTACATGCCTTTTGTCTGACGGCAACGTGTGAAGTGTCAGCTGTCAGGACCGCCCACCCTCTTTGTCTTCCCCAAATGGGAGGCACCGGGGGCGTGACATGAGAAACAACAGGTTCTGATTGGTCAGTGACAACTTCCTGCAGGTCAATGACAACTTCCTGTAGGCCAGGGGTATAAAGGTCTGCTCACATGTGGAAAAGAGGACTGAGCTTTCTTGCTCAGGGGGTTTTTCTTCTCCCTATTTACTCTTTCTTCTCATTTTTATTTTCTCTGTAACCTTGGCACCTTTTTACATTCAATATTCACATGTAACTACAATAATTATTTACCGGTGTTAATAAATTACAAACTGTACATTTTTAACCTCTATTGTGCCATGCCTCTTTCTGCCAAAAAAGACCATGTGGTGTGGGAGAAGAGAATAGAGTGTGTAGAAAAACTCTTTCTCCCTCCACACAAAGCACTGTATTCAACCGCTCCAATTTGATGTTACCTGGCAGAAAGAGGCGTGGCACAGTAGAGGTTAAAAATGTACAGTTTCTAATTTATTAACACCGGTAAATAATTATTGTAGTTACATATGAATATTGAATGTAAAAAAAAAAAGCCTTCCAGCTTCCGATGGAAAACCCCCTGAGCAAGAAAGCTCAGTCCTCTTTTCCACATGTGAGCAGACTTTTATACCCCTGGCCTACAGGAAGTTGTCACTGGCCTACAGGAAGTTGTCACTGACCAATCAGAACCTGTTGTTTCTGATGTCACGCCCCGGTGCCTCCCATTTGGGGAAGGCAAAGAGGGTGGCCGGTCCTGACAGCTGACACTTCACACGTTGCCGTCAGACAAAAGGCATGTAAAACAGGGGTGCCGAATCTTCACGCACAACCATCCACACAGGAATGACACCTCCCCCTGCAGACAGCTGTTTTGCAACACAAAAGGCATGCTCCCGTGATGTCCATCCTTACAGTGTGGAAGTTCCATCTCTGTTGTGTGTCTGATGCAGTACCTTTTATACTCCATTTTAGTTCTCCTTCTCTCTCTCACACTCATACACACACACACACACACACAATGTCATTATGCTTGAGATATTTATTCATAAACGGGAGCGCATCTTTAATTTATTCCCTTTTGCTGTTTTCTGATCCATAATGCATCCTCCATCGGAGCAGAAAGGCCCCTCCTGAAAGTACTTTTGTGACAACAGGACATGGGCACTGAACTTGGTCTCGGGAGTTTGCACACTGTCACCGACATCAGGCTGCACGGCATCAAAACTGCAGCTGATAATATTCTATATCAGGCTATTTCAAACCCAGTCCCTACAGCTCACACACACCCTGCATCTTTCTGGATGTTTAAATACGACACACACAAGTAGTGCGAGGAGCGTTGCCAGATAAGCAATTCATTCTGCACACAGTTGTCAAAAAGGCAGAAAAGCTGCTAATAAATTATGGATTTAACTGGTCAGATTTGGGTTTCTTAATACCGATAATCAAGTTTTCCTGAATATATCGAATTCAAAAGCAGCCAATCTGGCAACACTGAGGACAGTTTTCCGTCTGTAAACACCGGTCGTTGGTGAACATGCTAAATCTCTTTTAAAAACATTTTCAGGCATAATGCAGCCCTCTACTGGACACCCACACAGGACAGAGGCCAGAGAGCAGGGACGTCCCCTCCGGCCTGCAGATGTGGTCGGTTTCGGGCCCAACACTCACAAAATGGCAGAGTCATTCTGACCCTCAGGTTCTGGGGAGGTTTTCTGACGGGGTCCCCGAAAGCGTCATGGGCAGGTTGGCCGCTGGGTCCCGGCTCTCTAATTCTACTCATATTATGCCCCCTTTCTCCCTGCATAAGGGCCAATAAAACCACAGAGCAGGGGCCCGATTCCGTCTGAACAATTTGATGATCATATTTTGCACACCGGGAGACGCCTACAGCAGGATGAAGGACCCCATCTGCAACCAGCACCGACGGTGCAGGACGTTGCAAATGCAATATGTTGTTTGCAAAAAAATATGTCTGTAACATCATAATCAGCACTTTAGCAATGAAGGTAGTTTTAAACAAAAAGTAATGCATAAAGTAACACATGTCAGCAAATGCACCAGATTTCTCTTCAGATAAACACTTATATCAGGACTGGACTGCCTGCTCATTATTCATAAATGATGGAATAATAAGTGGTCAACTTACTGGCGCGGCCGTGCACGGACACTCTGTTGGGATGGCGAAGGCCCGGCTTGCAGTGGCACTTGTACTTGTCCAGGACAAACCCAAAGCCCGGGATGGGCAAGCACTGCGGAGAGACAGAGAGAGAGAACATGGAGATGAAAGCCAGGGTTTCCACTCCGTTTCCTCAAAACGTTCACTCACGATAATACAATTATTTTAATTGCAGCTGAAGGACAAAAGCGGCGTGGTAAATAACATAAAACTGGGCCGAAATACTGGAAGAAGCCGCCTGACCAATTACAGCGAACAAACTGGTTCATCTTTCATTTAAATGTCCCCTGACATGAAAATGGGACTTTGTGAGATGATTGAACATTAATAGGAGTTCCTCCAGACTGTCTATGGTCCTGCAGGGGCTAGAAATGGCGGTCGGTGTAAAGATGGTTTCAGTCGTCCTGGCAGCTCACACGGTCGGATCTGGAATTTGTCCCCTTAGATCATCACAAGGGGGACTTTCTGTCTGTACGTAACATTGTGGTTGGTTGACGGTGTTTATGACGTCATTTCCGTGAATGTCCCCTCAACTCTCCTCCTCGTCCCTCTACAGACGGTGAGACGGCGCGTCCTGGGAAATCTCATTGTGGGACTGGATCAAAGTGGCTGTAATTCTGCACCACGAGACATCAGATACAGAATTAGGGGACCAACAAGACGAAAATGTTCATGTCAGGGGACCTTTAAACTTGATTCTGATGGAACTACTGCCTGGACACACACTCACACTTCTTACATTCAGTAATTAATATCTAAATTAGAAACACGGATTTGCATCTGAGTCACCAACACAAAACTTTTCTTGTTTAACACTGGTAAAGTCCCAGGGAGTTTGACCGAGAAGCTCCTGCAGTCAAGCGGCGCTGGAGACGTCTATTTCTGGTGCCTATTCAGGACTCTTGGGGCTTCGAGCCTGATTGCAGGACACGGCTGGAGAAGGAAGCAGGAAACACCACGTGGGGACCAGATCTGCTCACTGCTAACACCCACGGCGTCTGCAAAAAGTTTGGATTGACGACAAACTGGGTCTTAACCATCAAGTTGCTGCGATCTCCAGGTCCTGCAGGTTCACTCTCTACAACGTTCACAAGATTAGATCTTTTCTCTCACAACAGGCTACGCAGCTCCTCGTCCAGGCGACGGTCATCTCTAAACTGGACTATTGTATCTCTCTCCTGGCTGGAGCCTCTGCGGTCACCATAAAACCCCTCCAGATGGTCCAAAATATGGCAGCCCCTCTCATCTTCAACCAGCCGAAAAACCCCCACGTCCCGCCTCTCCTCACCTCCCTCCACCGGCTCCTGGTAGCTGCTCGCATCCAGTTTAAATCCTTGATGGTGCCTACAGGGCTGTAAATGGAAGTTCTCCCTCTTACACCAACACACTACTAGCCAGATACACTCCTGCACGTCCTCTCAGATCTACAAACTCCCTCTTCACGGAGTCTCCGATCCCAATCCACTCTGTTCTCCTTTGTTGTCCCTAGCTGGTGGGACAAGTTGTCCTGCTCCAACACTAACACACACACACAAAAACTCATCCAGCACTTAACAATTCCCAGCATGTTCTATTCCTGACAAGTTCGGCCTTTTCGGGGCTCTTAGTTCTGTAAACTGAAAATCTCTAGAAACCGAACGAGAATTGCTGGTGACGTCCTGCGACGGCGCAGTGGTGGCCTGGCGGTGAAATCAGAAGGTGAGGAGCCACTGAGCAAAAGCACCGTCCCCACACACTGCTCCCCGGGCGCACTGTTCACAGGGTGATGGGATAAATGCAGAGGACACATTTCACTGTGTGCACCGTGTGCTGTGTATCACAATGACGATCACGTCACACCACACTTCTGCAAAGCAAAGTAAAGATCTGTTACATAAACATGGAGATTCTTCTGCTAAACCCATAAGAATGTACATTTGTCCATGGGGACTGTCCCCGTAACTACTGGCTGATAAATGATGATTTGGAGTGAGGATCCTGGGCAGAAGTCCATTGTGTTTCATGTTAGTGATTCAGGACATGCTGAAGTCGTTGACGGTTCTTCTGCACTTCTGTTCCTCAGTAGCCTGCAGAGTTCCTCATTCCTCCACGAATGCATCATGGACCGGCATGGCGCTGTTCTTCTTCTGTCCCTCCCAATCTGATGAAGACAGAAGGGATGCTGAAGCCCCGCCCCCACATTCGCAGCAGTTTGTCAGGCTGACGGCCGGCGGGGACGTTGGCGTCTGGGTGTGACGTGGGCTGCAGTTGGAGAATTGAGTCCTCTCCACACACGCCGCGTCGCATTACACCTCCTCCCCAGGGAGTCCTGCTCAGCCTCCTCTAAAAATACCACCTTCTGGAGGGAAGGGAGTGCTGGGTTCACAATGAGGAGCTCAGAGCACAGAAGCTGGAGATGTTGGATAAGAAGTTGTAGACGTTGATACATGAAGAGAATGTTGGTGGATGGGAAGACGTAGATGTCAGTGGTCTAGGATGATGGTCTGAAGACCTTGTTGGTGTTGGATGAGGGGTTGTAGATGTTAAAGTTGAAGAAAAATATTATCTGTGTGGCTTAAGGAGATGTAAAGGGGATGTCTTGTAAACCCAAAAGTTGAACTCTCATGTTCATTGCAGAGCAGAAAGAAGATTTCAGATGACAAAGATGGTTACATGGCCATACTGCTCCTGGGGACTGGGGGACTGTCCTCAGAACTAGTGACTGCGAGATCAGAAGATGTAAAACAGAGGGTTTTTCTTTATGATGATCTGGTGATGATTTTGGGGATTTTTGTATTATGTTAGTGGAACAACTCTGGGTTAACTCGGGTTACGTTAGAACAACTCGGGGTTAACTCGGGTTACGTTAGAACAACTCGGGGTTAACTCGGGTTATGTTAGTGGAACAACTCGGGGTTAACTCGGGTTACGTTAGAACAACTCGGGGTTAACTCGGGTTACGTTAGAACAACTCGGGGTTAACTCGGGTTATGTTAGTGGAACAACTCGGGGTTAACTCGGGTTACGTTAGAACAACTCGGGGTTAACTCGGGTTACGTTAGAACAACTCGGGGTTAACTCGGGTTATGTTAGAACAACTCGGGGTTAAGCGTCTTGATCATGGACATGATGGTTGGTGTCGATACAGTAGAGCTATAAGTCTGTGTGTTAATATCTGGTCATTTTGAGGCTGCCGGTTTTATTTTACATTTACATTTACATTTACAGCATTTACCGGACGCCCTTATCCAGAGCGACTTACAGTCAGTAGTTACAGGGACAGTCCCCCCCTGGAGACACTCAGGGTTAAGTGTCTTGCTCAGGGACACGATGGTAGTAAGTGGGATTTGAACCTGGGTCTTCTGGTTCATAGGCGAGTGTGTTACCCACTAGGCTACTACCACCCCTACATATTTTCATTATGTTCTCTTCTATCAAGCAATAAACAATAAGTGGTCCTCTTCTTCTTCTTCTTCTTCTTCTTCTTCTTCACAGACCATTTTTCCCGCAACCACATGCTGAAGCTCAAGAATAAACAAAGAAGGGTGTGGAACCCATTTTTGCTGAACGCATTGTACATAATTAGTGTGTCTAGTGGTGTGAAATGAATTGTGGGTAACAGATGGATGAATGATCGAGCAAAATGCATTAAAATGCAATGCGAGTTGTTTTCTCTGCACGTGAATGAATGGGCCCAAACGACGAATACGTAATTAAGGGTCACGTGACGTTGCATGGACCTGGATGGATCCACATGGATCATTTCGTTTTTAAAAAAGCGGGTCCATTTTAAATCCATACAGCGAAATAGAATTATTTATTTCATACCAAATGACTTTAAAACCAACAAAAGAGCGTAAAGAGGCTGAAGAAACGCGGTGAAATGGAGGCGGCCAGACGCTCCCGGTGTTCCTCATGGTTATTAATAGGAACTGCTGCAGAACGTCCCCCGGGCGGACGACGCTCACCTGGCCGCTGACATGTTAATTGCCATGGCGACACGGCGGCGGCGGTGAGACGAGAGCTTTTTAATGGAGTGTGTCACACCGTCACAGGAACAGCGTGTTCCCGACACGGCGGATCCTCGGCATCCCTGTCACTTCCAGACCTGCGGGAATATTCGCCGCCCGGCTCTGTCCCCGCCCCCCTGTCACAGGTGCAGCTCTATTAATACCTGCAGTAGCACATCGCTTCACTCAGGACTGTGTGTGTGTTTACGTGTCCATTAGATTACGTGTCCATAATGATGTTACTGGTCCATTTACACACACACCCACACACACCCACACACTGTAGGATTCCAGACACTGAGGTAAAAGAGGATGTGTGGATGATCCCGGTCTCCGATATGAAAGCCACCATTTTTTATACCAGATAACAACAGCATGTGGAACAATAATGTTCCCTGTAAAGAAAGGGACAATTCAATTAATCAATACTGTGCGGAAAAAAGTACCTGTTTAATCAATAACATTGATTATCTGCCACAGCTTTACAATAAAAGCCATAAAAATTATTACTGGCACCCCTTCTCCATTTTTACTCCATCTCATTCTTTAAAAGATCCGGTTTTAATTATTCCACCGGCCCCATGTGGATAAAAGTCGGGAACGGTATCAGCGACGCAGCTTTTAATCGGAATCTGTAGCTAAAGAAAGTCCTGATGGTTCCACCCCCGTGGGAGATTTCCTGGCCGCTTTACTGCCAGGAGAATGTTCCAGAACCTCTGGCCCTAAAGGTCCTGCTGAAGTTTAATGAGGTCCATTAATCTCACGTCCCAACGCCTTCCATTTACGGTAATCAGAGGGGGCAGAAGCAGCTGTCTTCGGCCAATCAGAGAGAAGGGGCGGGGCCATGGCACACCAGAGCACCATGGGAATCCCAGGCTCTTGATGACGTGATGTTTATAGCGTTGAGAAATTCCCTTTGGTGTGAGATGAGCCAGAGGTCACATGCTTCACCAGCCTGCCTTTGAAGAATCAGCAGATGTTTGGAAAGGTCCTCACACGTCCTGTACGACGGCCTGGGCTCGGAATTATTTCTGTTCTTGCATCACAAGTGGGATAAAAGGATGGAGGAGGAAGGGATCTGTGATGAAATCCACTTTCCTTCCCACGGCGAGTCTGCAGAGACGCTGCTGGCAGATTCACCGCGATTATAACACCGCATGGAGAAATACAGCAGAAGATCCCCAGACATGTTCCGGGGCTGCCGGAGAAGCAGAATCAGGGACCCAAAAATTATTATAAATTGACAAATATGACAGGTCATACGTTTAAACTGGACGTCTGCTGACGTTCTAGACCTGTAAATGACCTCAAGTCTCCTTCTCAGGGACACGATGGTAGTAAGTGGGGTTTGAACCTGGGTCTTCTGGTTCAATGATGGTTCGAGTGTGTTACCTGCTAGGATATTACCAGCCCATGATGCTCTTGACACTTTCTTAAACAGGATAAGAACGGATACTAAAATGTCATTTTATTCTTAACTGGACCTTCACCCGACTGCTTACTTTTCCAGTAAACACACACGCTACCGTCACAGCGACGTTTCATTCTTTTTTAGTGTTCCTTCGGCTTTAATTAAAGGAGCAATTCATCCAAAATTCATTTAAATGTGAAATTACTGCCCAATCTCGAAACTCCTACAAAAAGCTCTAGCACAACAGCTCTCGCATACAGTCCAGTCAGGCTTCAGACCACACCACAGCATGGAACAGCCCTGCCAGAGTTGTCATCAGACATGACTTCATTTCCATACTTCCTTCTACGTGATCTCAGCGCTGCATATGATACTGTTGATCACGGCATTCTACTGAACACAGAAGCTGTGCACTTAAATGGTTTGCTTCATATTGAACAGGGTCGATACACCTGTCAATATCCATACCAATGGTGAATGTTTGGAAAAATCATTGGTTAAATATGGAGTACCCCAAGGATCCATACTAAGAACAATACTGTTCTCTCTGTATATGCTTCCACTTGGAAACACAATTTGGAGACATAGTTGATACTACCACTATTATGCAGATAAGGGGCTATGGTGGCCTAGTGGGTAAGGAAGTGGACCCGCAATCGAATCCCGAACCACCAAAGTGCCACTGAGCAGAGTACCGTCCCCACACACTGCTGCCCGGACGCCTGTCATGGCTGCTCACTGCTCACCAAGGGTGACTGTTAAATACAGAGGACACATTTCGTTGTGCTGTGCTGCTGTGTATCACAATGACAATCACTTTCACTTTTCACTTCCAGATGACACACAACTGTACATCTCCACCAGACGCGGAGAAGACATTAATAGGATTATAATGGGACAAGCAGTGTAGACCAGATGTGCTATACTGCACTATGGACTTTCCTACCACTGCACCTGTTGAACTATTGTTTCTTGGACAAATCACTGCCAACCCTGCACTGACACCATGGTCGTCCCTCTGTCTATCACTCCTTCCCAACGTTTCTCACTAGTTTTTCCTTGTGTGCAGAAGGGTCAAGTGTGGGGGTGTCAACTGTAGGGCCTGTCAAAGCCCAGTGAGACACACTGTATGTGATTTTGGGCTAAATAAGTTGTGTCGATTTTCCTGGGGCTGCATAAAGACCACAAAATTGGAGAGGAGGAGATCAAAAGGTCTCATCGTCCTCCTGAATGTTTCCAGAAAGGTTGAATATGGGATTGAAGCGGATAAGAAGCTCTTCTAAAATTTCATATATAATAAGGGGGTTTAGGACATTATGTAAAGCCACCGTTCTGGAGGAAGCAGTAACAGGAAGACAATGGGCTGAAAATATCAATGTAGATTCTGTAGTGAAGGAAAACTTGGATGATGCTCACATGGGCGCCTTCACACACACACACACACACACACACACACAACTCGCTGCTCAATGAAGACGAATGGGCTTTCTGCTGAGCAGACAGAGGGAGAACGAGGAAGAGGAACAGAAATAGACACACAGGGACACCCAGACAGAACGTCACTTAGAGAAACGACTTCATCTTCATCCAGCTCATTACTGCAGCAGATCAGGAAAATCGCAGAACGTCCTAGTCCAGGTGTGGTTCCATCCGCTCTAGCCGCCATTTTCCACCCTGCCTGCAGGGAGATAATTGGCGTGGATCTGCGTCCACGGCGAGTTGGACTAATGAGGGAAGCGGAAGCCGGAGCCGAGCGAGGCGTCCCGCTGGTACATGCCTGGACGGAGTGAGGGACGCACGCGTCGGTGGACCATTTCCTCGCCGGGTCACGCCATTGGACGGCGCTGCGGCCTGATTGCCGTATATTGTGTTGGAGAGCCGGGAAATCAGACGTCCGCTAATAACCTCCCGATTTCCCACAATTCCACACGTGACAGCAGCGTACAAGTCGCACAACGACCAAGTCCTCACTTTACAACGTTCAACACGCATTCCAGGGGCCTGGAAGACATGCATGAAAATGCAGCAGTTCAGTAAAATGTTGTGTAGTAAAGGTAACGATACACACAAACACACACACACACACAAACCCCCCCCCACACACAGACGCACAATCACACACACAAACACACACACACACAAACACACACACAAACCCCCCCCCACACACAGACGCACAATCACACACACAAACACACACAAACACACACCCCCCCACACACACACACACAATCACACACACACACAAAGCCCCCCCCACACACACACAAACACGCACAATCACACACACACACACACACAAACACACACCCTCACACACACACACGCACAATCACACACACAAACCCCCCCACACACACACACAAACACACACGCACGCACAATCACACACACACACAGAACTGCTGTCCCTGTTTGTTTATTGTGGGCCGAGCGTAACGGGGACAATTATAGCGGCGAGAGATCGATGGGAAGAGAAAGGCGGCGGCGTGAGTTCGCCGGCGTGGATCAATGCTGACACCGTGGAGAGAGCTGCTCCTAAAATAGCTCCGCCGCTTCCTCCCTGCTGGCTCCTCCCCCCCCCGGTTCCTCTGGCGAGGCCAAACGTGGCGGTTCCGCTCGTCCCAATCCTGGCCGGACCTCCACCGACCCCCGAACAGCACGTGGAGGCCGGACCCCCGCACGGGGCATTAATAGCTGCTGCCAGCTCAGCCCTTTTATCCAACCATGTCCCAGGGCAGAAGACGAGCCAGATGAATGATTGTATAGGACGTGTGTGCGGAATAATAAAGATAATGGGACAAGACGAGAAACGTTAAAAATAGGACAGGCCGAATAATACGATTTCATCACAGGAAATACTTCCCCTCAGCAGCTCCGCACCATCACCAGACAGGCTGCTTCATTATTTAGGGGCCGGTGAAGTCCATTACACCGCATGCATTATGGAGCATTCCGGGCCGGAGCACTTGTTCAAAATCTATTCCTTCTCTCAGGATGGAGCGATGGTGACCAGCCCCTGGGCCGGAGGCGTCCACACTCACCTCCATGCTGGTCAGGTTGCAGCCGTGGGTCCCGGCGAACCAGCCTTCGCTGGAGCACTGGTCAATGTCCACGTTCTGGAGACTCACGTCCACGCGCACCACGCCCCTGTGGACATGTAGAAATACCACTTAGGCTTACGTTCATCGCATATCTAAATAATTTGCATATCGAAATAATTTGCATATCGAAATAATGAATCATGAATAAAGAAAAAGAATTGTTTTCCCCCATCTGCAACTCTCTAGTTCCTGACGCCATGAGACGGTGTGGACATGTAGTCTGGACTTCCCAGCAGCTCCTGTCCTGGACCTAAGTGGACTTTTAGCTCTGGATGATGATCGCTTTCATTATTAATGTTGTTCAGCCTGGACACGGAGGATCTTTAATGATCCCTTAATGCCGCGATGAACCGTGGCGTACCTTCAATAACCAGCTACGTTCTGAGAAACGTTCTGCACACGTGCGGATCTCTTAAAAGAGCCCACGTCCCTGACTGTTCTCAACATGATGCATCGCCATGGGAACCAGTCCTGACCCTGCCCACTGGCCTGTAGCCAATCAGCTTTCAACAGACAGCCCACATCAAAAGTTCCATGCGCCGATTTATTCTATTTTACGTTTTGTTTTGTTTTTCTTCGGTTAAGAGAACAGCAGCATAGAGGTCAAAGGGTCAGGGGTCATGACCAGAGCTTCAGTACATCTGAAAATGTCGAGATTTACAGGTAAAAAAGAGAATATTGCAGGTTCTAAATGGGGGGGGGGTAGTAGCCTAGCGGGTAACACACTCGCCTATGAACCAGAAGACCCAGGTTCAAACCCCACTTACTACCATCGTGTCCCTGAGCAGGACACTTAACCCTGAGTGTCTCCAGGGGGGGACTGTCCCTGTAACTACTGACTGTAAGTCGCTCTGGATAAGGGCGTAAATGCTGTAAATGTAAATGTAAATTGTGATTTACAGATCTGCAGATGAGTTGCATTTGCAAAAGCTCTTTCCTGAGGTGAGACAAAACTGTTTTTCTGAGGGTCACATATGCTCTCTCGCTCTCTCTCTCTCTCTCTCTCTCTCACAGCCACATGCACCTGCTCTTATTAATTACTCCCAGTGTGGCCTTGCCGGAAGCTTCCTGATGTCAGCTTGTTCTCTCCAATCATTTCCTCTTTAAAGAAACACTCACTCACACACACACACACACACACACAGCCAAGCACTGAACCACAGGACACGTCACGTCTTCCTGCTGCCAAACGTGACGTACGGTGCACAAATGAAGCCACACCGGGCCAACTGGGACAACCGTCCAGCACAAAATGGACACAAAATGGACAGAGAGACAGACAGATCTTCTCCAGCTTCACATGAGCTCATGCAGGAGAAGCAGCAAGAATTCCATCTGAAGCCCGCCGTCCTCACTCTCTTCCTGCTTCTATTTTTATCCCCATCATAACACACACACACACACACACACACACAGACACACACGCACACACACAGACACACACGCACACACACACACACGTTCTGCCTTCTCCCTCGTTCTTGATTTATCTGCAGACGCGAGCGACTCGCCTCTCGTTGTAATTGAAGAGGCGCCCGAGCCGCTCGGGATAAATTTAGCGGCGTGTTCGGGGCTGGGGGATTGTGGGTATTCAGAAACGCCGCTCCGCCAAGGTCACCGTCCGGGGACACAGTCGTCACCTGGAGCGGCCGTGACAGACCTCCCACGTGCAGAGGTCGCGCCCCCGATCCTGTTCTTCGCCGCTAATTGCATGTTAAAGGGAACTAATTAGCATAATTACAGCAGCGTACGCGGCGCCGCCGAATAACGAAAGGCGGGGCTGGGTCAGAGGGTGTCGCCCACAAGGTCATTGTCGAGCAGCCCCGGGGATCCCCAGGACCCGGTCACGAGGGGACAGGAGCAGCTGTTTCAGCAGGCTGCCACTGACAACAGGGGACCATGGGAAATCCCACAATGCCGTGGGGTCAGCGCGGTGTTACGGGGACCGCTGGGCTGAATTACATTTCCAGCATTTACCAGACGTCCTTTTCCAGAGCGACTTACAGTCAGTAGTTACAGGGACAGTCCCCCCCTGGGGACACTCAGGGTTAAGTGTCCTGCTCAGGGACAGGATGGTAGTAAGTGGGGTTTGAACCCGGGACTTCTGGTTTATAGGCGAGTGTGTTACACACTAGGCTACCACACACTACTACCTGATTAGTCAGCAGCGTGTAGAACACCAATAAACTGTAATAATTCTGTATCTGACGTCTCTTGGTGCAGAATTACAGCCACTTTGATCCAGTCCCACAATGAGATTTCCCAGGATGCACCGTTTCACCGTCTGTAGCTATATATGCAAATGAGGAGAAGAGAGGCGGGACCAGGAGGAGAGCGGCCTATAGGAGTTGAAATTACGTCATCAACACCGTCCACCAACCACAATGTATGGTGCAACAATTGTTGTAACCGTGTAACCGTGACATCATAAGGGGACAAATACCGGCTCCGACCGTCTGAACAGAGAAGCAGAACGACCAAAACCCTCTTTACACCGACCGCCATTTCTAGCCGCTGCAGGACCGTAGACAGGCCGGGGGGACCACACGTCAGGGGACCAGGCGGTAAAAAAATCCACCATCAGCTGATGGTGAGATGCACAGTTTTAACTAGACTGGATCCTGGGGTCCAGGTCATATTTATCATGAACATCCCTCGCCACGTCACGCCCGGTTTGTGCCACCACTGCACCGTGGGCGCGGTCTTGTTGGTGAGCTGCAGGTGGTGGTCTGGTAGGCGGGTGACATGGCTGGCCGTTAAATGGAACTTTTTATACAGATAAACTAGTTAAAACCGGAGCGGGAATATCTGTTCGATACGGGGGGGGGGGGGGGTTTACATGGTCTTCATCATCACAGGCTCCTCCCCTTTGTAAAGTTCACCTTCTGGGTGCCATAAATAATTCCAGGCCAACTCAGAGGGCGCGGTGGGTAGTTCGTACCGGAACGAGGTGAAATGCGGGGTTACGTGACACATCCGAGCTGCCACCGGTGACACGTCTCCAGGTTGACGTCCACGGCGATGGTCAGACACAACACGATATTAATATCCATCACGCAGCTCCCCCCTCGGGGACTTTAATCCCGGACCGTCTTCAGTAATCTCGTACAGAGATGTCACTGGAAATGGTTCTGGAAATTCAGCTCAGCGGTTCTGGTCCCGGACGTCACGCCACGTGGTCACACGCAGCGTTCACAATACAGCCACAATACAAATATGTCCCCTGCCACCACCGGGTGTCCCGTCACCATGTCATGGCATCGAGGCTAGATGAACGTTCTTCCATGATGACGGCGTGACCCGGAGATGTAGTATCGGGCCATAGAGGACCGTCCAGCAGGACGGGGACCGTCCAGAACGTTCGCCCGAGGCAGCCGCTCTCCGTCTTTCATTATTTATTCATCATTCGTATCGACGGGCAGGTGATCCGCTATTTCCTCCCGACACAGAGTGTGTGTGAGTGTGTATGTGTGTAAGTGTGTGTGTATATGTGTGTGCGTGTGTGTATGTGTGCGTGTGTATATGCGTGTGTGTATGTGTATGGGTGTGTGTATATATGTGTGTGTATGTGTGCGTGTGTGTATGTGTGTGTATATGTGCGTGTGTGTATGTGTGTGCGTATATGTGTGTGCGTATATGTGTGTGTGTTTGTGTGTGTATGGGTGTGTGTGTGTGTATGGGTGTGCGTATATGTGTGTGTGTGTTTGTGTGTGTATGGGTGTGTATATGTGTGTGTGCGTGTGTGTATATGTGTGTGTATGGGTGTGGGTATATGTGTGTGTGTTTGTGTGTGTATGGGTGTGTGTGTGTGTGTATGGGTGTGCGTATATGTGTGTGTGTGTATGGGTGTGTGTGTGTATGCGTGTATGTGTGTGCGTGTGTGTGCGCGTGTGTATGGGTGTGTGTATATGTGTGTGCGTGTGTGTATGTGTGTGTGTATATGTGTGTGCGTGTGTGTATGTGTGTGGTATGTGTGTGTATATGCGTGTATGTGTGTGTGTGTGTGTATGTGTGTGTATATGTGTGTGTATATGCGTGTATGTGTGTGTGTGTGTGTGTGTATATGTGTGTGTATATGCGTGTATGTGTGTGTGTGTATGTGTGTGTATATGCGTGTATGTGTGTGTGTGTGTATGGGTGTGCGTATATGTGTGTGTGTGTGTTTGTGTGTGTATGGGTGTGTATATGTGTGTGTGCGTGTGTGTATATGTGTGTGCGTGTGTGTATGTGTGTGTGTATGTGTGTGTATATGTGTGTGCGTGTGTGTATGTGTGTGTGTATGTGTGTGTATATGCGTGTATGTGTGTGTGTGTGTGTGTGTGTGTGTGTGTATGTGTGTGTATATGTGTGTATGTGTGTGTATATGTGTGTGTGTATATGTGTGTATATGCGTGTATGTGTGTGTGTGTGTGTGTGTGTGTGTGTATGGGTGTGTGTATGTGTGTGTGGTTCAGCCAGAAGTAAATTCTTTACATTTCAGGTAAAACCACGACTCTCAGAACACAGAACTGTGAAGTGGATCTGGTGACATCACACGTGACATCATCAGGTGTCGTTTGCTCGACTTTGTGCCCAAGTGATCAGTACTGAAGCGGGAGGTCTGGTTTCATACGAATATCGATCCAGATCTCCGTGACACGTGGGAACACTAGACGGCGGAGGACCGGGTCGGCGCCTACATGCACGCACCGTCACCGGGCTGCGGACCCCGCCCTGTGGGTATTTTTAGCAGCCAGGACGTCACCAGACGTCACCAACGTCGTCCAGGTCCCTTCATCTCTCACAACATGGCAACGTGTATATGTGTGTGTATATGCGTGCTTCTTCTTGGTTTAATGCTGGATGAAGGGTGTTGAGGCAGGTGTGTGTGTGTGTGTGTGTGTGTGTGTGTGTGTGTGTGTGTGCGCGTATGGAATTACACTCGCTTTTCTCTGCTCGCCACACATCAGCGCCTTAAAAAACCGTCACGGCCTCCCCGGTGGCCTCTTACCTGAAGTCGGGGACGGAGGGAGCTTTGAGGCCGTAGAAGCCTGCAGATAAGGTCAGCAGCCAGCGTGGGAGCAGGACGCCGTTCCTGCACTCCAGGTAGGGCGAGGACCACCTGACGTGGCTCTTGTCCAGGACGAAGGTCTCTCCTGCCTTGAGGGACGCGTCCAGCGACTCGATGTCGTGGCTCTGCACGCGCCGCTGGAAGTGGCCCTTCTTCTTGCCCCTGAAGTCGTGGAACCAGCCGGCGTCGGGGCCCCCGCTGTGGTCCCGCAGGACCACCTCTCCGCCCTCCCTGGTGGCCTGCAGGAAGACGCCGGCGTCCGGGCCCAGGGCCACCGCGGCCCGCTGGATCCTGGCGTCGCCCTCCAGGACGCTCCGGACCAAGGCGTGGTACCACTCCGCGTCCGGCCGCAGGCTCCGCTCCCGGGACCTGTTGGCCTGGAGGACCATGTTGAGGAAGTTGGCGGCGTGCGTCACCGCGTCCAGCACGCCGCGCACGGCTCCGTGCGTCCCGCCGGGGGTCTGGAGCTCGTACCTGCGGGAGCAGTTGGCGTGCGTCAGCGCGGAGGGCTCCCCGGAGCGCAGGAAGGCGGCGACCGGGCGCGACAGGCGCTCGTCGGGGCGGCGGTTCGGTCCGCCGCTCGCTGCGAGGAGCCCGGCCGCCTGCAGCAGCAGCAGCGCCAGGCGGAGCAGCGGCGTCTCCATCGTCGTCGGCGCGCAGTCAGCGGCGCATTTTCACCTGTAGATATTTCCCGCGCCGGCCGAGGAATAATAATTATTATTATTATTAGAATTAGAATGAAACCAGAGGCGCGCCAAATTCTCTCTTTTTATTAGTATTTTTTAAATAAAAAGTGACGTGATCGGCGCGCAGGAGCGTCTGCGTCTCCGGCTCTCCGTCTTCCCCCGACTGCGCGGCTCCTGCACAACGCACGCCGCGGCAGGAAGCCCGGAGCGCTGCGCCCCCTTCCGGCCGCGGCGCGCAGCGCGTCCGGACCAAGGCCCGCCCCCTCCCGCGCCTCATTGGCTCCCCGCGGGTTCCCCGGCGCCGCGTATGGCCGCACGGGCCGTCGATCATCTCGCCCGGAAATCTCGCGATAGGTGCGGCTGCGAAGGAGCGGAACGGCAGCCTGCTGCTGGAAACCGCTGCTTTACCGATAAGGATCCCGAGATTTATGAAACTACCACACATTCCTCCACATTTCCACCTTCCTGGCGAATTAATCGTGAACCGGAAGTCGTGAAAGATGGTGCAGTGAGTCACCGCCTCGCCAGCACCCCTTCGGTTAAGGAAGCGGCCCCGTAATCAGAAGGTTGCCGGTTCGAATCCCGATCCGTCAAGGTGCCACTGAGCAAAGCACCGTCCCCACACACTGCTCCCCGGGCGCCTGTCATGGTGCCCACTGCTCACCAAGGGTGATGGGTTAAATGCAGAGGACACATTTCACTGTGTGCACCGTGTGCTGTGATGTGCTGCTGATGTGACAATCACTTCACTTCCATTGGCTCACACACAAGAAATAATGCACACCGGAAGCTCAAGGTCTCATTTTCAGCAGGTTTTTATTGAAATAGCAGGGGTGCGAGCAGCTTAATGGACGGTAAGCTGGTTCTTGAAGACGGCAGCAGCTCCGGCCTGCAGTAGAGATGCACGCTGCAGCCCGGAAGCGTCTGGTTCGCCAGCCTTCCCCAGATCAGATCGCCCGCGTTGGGGGAAGACAGGCGTGCGATGGCGGTGACAGGGGTCGCCGGGGGCCGCGAGCTGCAAAATAAAACTCTCTGTGCGATATTTCATCACCAAAGATACGTCAAAGCAAGACGGCACCAGTTCCATGATCGGGTTCTGAAATGTGAACTTCATGGGCAGTCCGGGTCCAGCCACGCCCTCGTGGGAGCTGTACCATACTGGATCACGTAGGTCTGCTGTGTACTGATGGTGTCGGTCAGGACGGCTCGATTGTCGTAAATCAGAACGTTCCTGCTCAGTAAAATGTGTTTTTGTGCCTGAAGACCCTGGCTGACGAGATGGTTTGGTGTTTTCTGGCATTTGGTGGAGCCGCAGGAGAATAGGGTGAGGAAGACAGGAATGAAGGTGACGCTGTGAACGAGTCCCAGCATCATGACGAGGAACACGATCTTGAAAACCGTGCGGTAGATGTAGTTCTTGGAGGTGGCCAGCACCACCACTCCAATAATGGTGGACACGGCCCCCTGGACCACCGGGTAGCCCAGGTGGAAAAGAGCATCGGTGACCTTCTCATTGGCCGTCTCTTTTTCGCTGGACACGAACGCATAGGAGATGTGGGCCGAGAAGTCCACAGTGAAGCCCACACACACGACCAGAATGATCATGGATATGGTGTCCAGGTTGACCTCCCACAGAGCCATGAAACCGGTGACCCCGGTCATGACCGAGCCGATGGAGAGGGTGACCCAGAGGGAGCAGAGGGGGTTGGGAATAAGCAGGAGGGAGGTGAGCAGCATCACGGCGGCGGTGAGGGTGATGCTCTGGATGGTGCTCAGCTTGATCACGTCATATTGATCGAACAGGACAAAGACGGGGTGATAAACCAGCAGGCGGGTCGCTGGACAGGACTTCGCCGTGTCCCTCAGCCCGTTAAACACCTTGATTTCCATGGAAGCGTTGGCCACGTCCATCGTCTGGATGAAGAATCGAGAAGCTTGGACTTTAGAGGCCGTTACATTAACATCCAACCGAAGCTCAGGGAAGACTTTAAAAAAGAAGGATAAATTGTTCATGAAATCGTGTTCATCGTTTATGTTAAATCCAATTTTCCGTGAAAATTCTTGGTAGATGTCGAGCCACGAGAAGAAGATGTCCTGACTGACGAAACTGAGCTCCTTAAACCGGTTTAAACAGGCGGCGAGTTGTGACGTTCGGTTGGGATCCCAGTATGGAAACTCCTCTCCCACTATGACCATCACGGTGGGGCCAAAGGTGGTGAAGTGTTTCTTCTCGTCCTCATAGTAGCTGATGAGATACGAATCGTCCGCAGCTAAATTCCTGAGGTCGGTCCCGTCCTGAATGTGGAGACATCCGTAGAGCGCGGCGGCCAGGTACCCCACGTACAGGACGAGGACGCACGCTTTGGTCCATGGCTTGGTCAGCAGCGGCCCATAATGCTGTTTGAAGAAATGATTGACAGGCTGCTCCTTTTCCCTCCCGGTCGCTTCGTCGAACGCGCCTCCGACGCAGCAGAGCGCGAAGGTCGCGGAGCTGCCCGCCGGCCTTTCGGTCGGGACCTTCGCGCAGGTCAGCCAGTGCCGGTTCGAGCCCTCCCTCCGACCGTTCAGGGCCAGGAAGGCGCCGAAGAAGGTGACGTTGTAGAGGTAGCAGAAGAAAATGGACGTGCTGGTGTAGAGACAGAAGGCCTGGACCGACCGGAAGTCGGTCATCAGTCCGACGTAGAAGCCGATGATGTCGGTCACCGTGGTGATGGTGATGGACATGGCTGCTTCTTTGTAGGTGTCGGCCATTCGCTTTGGCACCGGGTCGCTCACGGCCGTCTGCTGCCAGTTGGAGATCATGATGAACATGTCGTCCACACCAATCCCTGAGAAGTACGAGAGAATTCAGGCCACAGTTTAACGCCCATACATCATCTGGACAAAAGTTATGAAACCAAATGGATCCCTGCATGAGCTCCAAAGCATTTAGGTGCAACACCAACTAAAAAGTCACAGAGTGGCATCAAGTAAAGTTTGGACACCTTCTCGTTTGACGTGTTTTCTTTATCTTCAGGACCATTTACGTTGGTAGAGTCTCACTGAAGGCATCAAAACTATGAATGAACACATGTGGAGTTCTGTACTTAACAAAAAGTGGAGACCTGACCTCCACAGTCACCGGACCTGAACCCAGTCCAGATGGTTTGGGGTGAGCTGGACCAACAAGTGCTAAACACCTATGGGAACTCCTTCAAGACTGTTGGAGAAGCATTTCAGGTGACGACCTCTTGAAGCTCATCGAGAGAATGCCAAGAGTGTGTAAAGCAGTAACCAGAGCAAAGAAACTAGAATATAAAACATGTTTTCACTTATTTCACCTTTTTTTGTTAAGTACGTAACTCCACACGTGTTCATTCATAGTTTTGATGCCTTCAGTGAGAATCTACCAACGTAAATGGTCATGAAGATAAAGAAAACACATTGAATGAGAAGGTGTCCAGACTCCTGGCCTGTACTGTACATCCATGGTGCATGGACTTTATCATCAATGTGCCGCTAACCTCTGAACTTCCAGTATAAACATGAAGACCACAAAGTCCCAGGTTCAAACCCCACTTACTACCATTGTGTCCCTGAGCAAGACATTTAACCCTGAGTGTCTCCAGGGGGGGACTGTCCCTGTAACTACTGACTGTAAGGCACTCTGGACAATGTCGTCCTTACCAAGTATGAGGAACGGCGAGTTGACCACAGTTATGACAAAAGGGACTCCGATGTACAGCATGAGGCCGAAGCTGGAGAGCACCGCCAGTCCTGCAGACAGAACCCCGACCGACGCCACCCACACCTTGTTCCTCACGTTCTCCAGCCTGAGGCACAGCAGAAACGTCTGGCTTGAGATCCTCGCGGCGCATCGCACGTCACCCCGCATCGCTGCTGCTTACCTCAGACAGGACATGACGGAGAAGACGATGACCAGAGCGTAAGTGATGGAGAACAATGGGATGCCATCAGGCGTGTGCTCCTCAAACTCCTCCTGCCGGGACAGTGACGTGAAGTGAGACACCTGTGAAGACCAAGTAAGCAGCTACTGAGGTTGTAGACGAGAATCATTCTGAAGATACTGGCTCGTTGGTTCCTTCATCTTTTCTGGCTGCAACGCTCACCCTGATTTGCTGGTAGGTTCTGTTGGAGGACATCCAGTGGTGGAACGTCCTCAGCCACAGGCGGGAGATGTCCGTGTCCTTCAGGAAGAAGAAGAGCCGGACTGCCCGGGCGCTCCGGAGCGACTGCGTCTTCGACCGGTCGACGCCTCCGACCGCCGCGCCGAGGAACGCTGGCCGACCTCTGACCTCATGCACGGGAAAGGAGATGTTGACCTGCTCGATCTTCTCTGGCTGGTGCTCGATGATGTCTAAGATGTCGTTGGACAGGCAGCCGGCTCTGGTTCTGGTGCAAAGCCCCTCGTATTTAAACACCTTATCAGAAGAAGTGACAGAGATGCTCCTTATTTTACCGTTGAGGTCAACGATTTCCTCAAATGTGGTCTTTTTCAGAATGTTGTCCTCATCTGAAGACGTAATGATGATGGAAGCGTAGATCCCCTCCGTGTCCAGCCGCTGGACTGAGAACATGGAGGCGTCATGTGGAAAGTTCTCCTGGACGAACCTCCTGGTCTCCTTTGACCGGCCAGCGGTCGGGGTGAACTGGCGTTCGATGTCGTTGTCTTCTCGGTCCCCGAGGAGGTACAGTCCCCCTCCCAGACCAGCGCTGAGCAGAACGGGGACCGTCAGGAAGCAGACGGGATAGGACCCGACCAGGTGTCCCAGCTTGTGGAACAGCAGCGCCAGCGGCTTCTGGACGCAGTCGGTGCGCGCCATGGTGTCCCCCACCTTATCTCGCCGGCTTCTATTTAACCCCCGCGGGGGGCAGGTCCACGCGCGGGAATGAGGAAACCGGAGGGTTAATTATTACTAACCGCCGTCATTTGGGGACTTTTGTCTTTCTAGCGGCACGATGGCCGATGACGATGAGTCCCGGGACCTATCGGCTGCAGGATTTACTGGCATGGCGGGTTTGTCACACGCTGCTGGCTGTAGTCCTGCTGCAGTGATGTTTTGTGACAGATGCCACCGTCTCTCAGGGTCCTGGAGGAAAGGACGCATCACGGGATCAATTGCATCTGTCAAAATGCATCAGTGGAACCAAAAATCTCCTTTTCAGCCGTCATAACCAATTTTAAACCCAAGCGGGAATTTCACAATGACTGTTTGCTGTGTCGATACAGCACGAATAAACACAGAAATATTCAGGTCCCCGCGAGGTCCCCTCCACACGCTCCACCGCTGCCCTGAAGGGTCGGGGCCTGTCGGTCTGTGTGTGTGTGTGTATCTGCATGGTGTGCCGTGGCCGGGACCCCCGCAGAAGCTTTTATCGGGGAAGCAGGCCGGACCCCGAGGCATCTCCAGCACGCTTCTTCATCTCGTTCCATTAAAGCGCATTAAGGAGGAGAGGAGCAGCACGGAACCTGCAATTATCCCTGCCCACTCGACTGTACAGTCCACCCACTGCAGCACAACAGCTGCGTCTCACACACACACACACACACACACACAACCCGTCCTGATTAATTAGCTCGTCTGCATCGGACCAGTTGCACAACTCCAGCCGGTGGCTGCGGGAGCGAGAAAGTGTGTTCAGGGTGTGGAGTTTGTGGAGTTGTGCAACGGAGAGCTGACACGGGCAGACGTGACCATTACAAAAGGTGCCGAGTTTCCCCATTCAAAGGCCTGAGTTAATATCCGACTCCCTACCGCATGACCTTTCACCTCCACGTCCTTCATACATCCTCCTCACGAATAAACTCAGAAACCAAAACCAATGTACAATTTTATCAGGTGCCTGCATGAGTATTATTTAAGCTCGATTTAATTTGGAACATGCCTTTATTATCACTTTTCCTGGATCGTATAAAACTATGTGTATACTCACAAGATCTCTTATTTATGTGCACCAGAAGACTTTGTACAACCTATAAAGTTTTCTGCTTGTGATTGCTGTCTTGACAGCGCCCTCTGCTGTCAGTATAAAGAAGATGACATTCCACCCCTGGCCACATGGGTGCGCTGTGGGGACGCAGAAATTTATTTCCCATCAACCACTCGCTGCTGGAAAGGGAAAGAATGAGAAGGAAAGTGGATGGAAATAAAAGTTCACATGTTGCTTTTCCTTTCAAACGTGTAAAATTATTTTAATGGGCTTGACAAAAAAAATCCAGTCATTCAAAATACATCTGTTAAAAAACAAGAATAATAAATGGCACCCTAACTGTCCTCAGTAACCAAGAACATGAGGCACTTCCATTCTCTTCTCTTCAGCGACATCACGCCGCTGGTGGCGGAGTAAAAGTCCGGTAAACCGTCCGAGGGGACGGGCTGTCGGGGACAAGTCCTGTATGTATATTTTACTCAGACCTGGAACTACGCTGCAAAAATAAAACTCCTTCCGACAGCCCGCAGGACAGAAGTCAAAGTCTTCAAGTAGAGACACGACGTATGTACACGGTTTTTCGTGCAACGAGCAACATAACCAGAACATGAATACATTCCTCATACGAGATACTACAGGTAGAACCGGGTTCCTACAGAAAAGGAGCTTCTCTCTCGCCTCTGCAGGGAAGTCCTTCATCGCCGTACCGGGCTCTGAGGTCAAGAGAGGTCAACTTTTCCGGTTTGTTCCAGTACGAGAGAGAAAAATCTCTTAAACTCCAGTTACATTACAGATACAGTCCTGTACACATCAAGATATATACAATTTTATAGAATATATTTATATATAGTTTATAAAAAAAAATCTATAATGCTTCATTGTATTTACATATGTAACAGTATGGTTCTCTCTCTCTCTCACACACACACACACACACACACACACACACACTTCACAGATACTGATAAAAGCGCGAGCGCACCACCTGCGCTCCAGACAGCTTGTGCGGATGGGCGTCCCCCCCCAGGTTGAGTCCAGCTTTGGTTTTGGCCTGTGAAGCCGCCCCGTTGGCCGGTTCCGGCTCCACCGCCGAGGGCGGGGCAGGAGGCGTGGCTCTCCGACACACGCTGTCCCTTCTGTCCTCATTGGCTGGCGGCGCGGGGGACCCCCCTCGCTCACGGGCGATCCAGTCCCGGATGGACAAGTCCTGCGAGCTGCACTTGGGCTTCAGGCGGTCCACGGCGGACAGCTCGGCCGCCTGGGCCACGCCCCCCTCCTCCCGCCAGTCGTGAATGGCCGACAGCTCGGCAAAGTCTCCCTGACCGGCCATGGTGTGGCGGCGGCGGATGTTCTTGTTCTTCTTGCTGGCCCTGCGGGTGAGGTCTGGAGAACGGTTCTTCGGGGAACCCACTCCGGACATGTCGTCAGCGGAGCCCCGGAGGCGGAGTTTCACCCGCTCCGTGATCTTGATTCGCCAGGCCGACTCTGAGGCGGGGCCGCTTGTTGTTGTTGTTGTTGCGGCACGCTCTGATTCGCTACGGGACGAGGAACTCAGACTTCCTGTGGAGCGTCCCCTCCTCATCATCTCCAGCACCCGCGACAGCCGCCTCACCGATGATGACCCTTCTCGACCCCCGCCGCTGCTGGCTCCGCCCTCCACTGACGAGTCACTATCGGTCTTCTGCCACAGGGACCGCCTCCGAGAGAGCGTGTCGCATTCGAGCAGCCTGTGGGAGGGCAGGAGGCGGAGACAGTCTTTCCCATCAGCCCCTGCGCGGGCTGAACCCGCGCGGTCCGTGGTGATGTGCTCGGCGGACAGGGTGGCGCCCCCGCTGGAGAAGTACGGGAAGTCGCTGTCGCTGTCGGTCTCCACGGGCCGGCCCTCGCTGACCAGCTCGCTGCGCTCGTCGTCCGCCTCGTCGCCCCCCCGGCTCTCCGCGGCAGAGCCCGCCTCCGGGCTGAGCATGGCGCTGGACTCCGCCCCCGTGGGGAAGGTGTTGGAGGAGGTGGTGGAGTAGTCGGAGGTGACGGAGCTCACCTCTGTTCCGGCCGGCTCCAGCCACGTCCTGGAGCCGCCCCGAGGCCCCGAGGCCCCGGAGCTGGTGGTGCCCAGGTCCGACGTGGGCTCGTCCAGCTGGGAGGGGGCAGGAGCGCGGTGTTTTGGGGACGGGGAGGGAGATGGTGTCGGTTTCTCTCTGCGGAAGAACGAGTTCCTGTGCTCCTTCCTGCTCTTGGCCGTCTTTTCTCCAGAGACGGGTCCTCGGGGCTGGGGTCCGGGCGGGGCCCGCTCCCCGGCTGTGGTGGTGGTGGTGGTGGGCGGCTCCTCCGGCTCCGTGCAGAACACGGCGTCCAGGTCGTCGTCGGAGCTGCTAGGCTGCGCTTTCTCCTTGGGCTTCTTTCGTTTCCGGGTGGCTGCAGCAAAGATGGAGGAGACCAGAAGGTCGCGGCTGGACGGGTCCTTCCCCGAAGCCACACAGCCCTGCTGAGGACAAGCAACAATGAGTGGACGGAGTCAGCAGATGGACATCAGCGCTGGCTGAGCTACGGGGCGGAGCAGAACGTACTTCACCTGCACGTCTGCCAGCAGGGGCCGGTCAACAGAGAAAGCGTTAGAGCCCCGCCCACCCTGCCCCGCCCACAGCACGGCAGAAGCTCCACCCTGAGCGCATTCACCCCACTACCCAGCCAGAGCTAAAGCAGCCTCACGTTCCAGCGACATTCCAAACGCTCAGGGAGCGTCCACTCAGTCCTGTCCACAGCCACACCCACTCACCTTGGACTTGGCAGGATCACTATTGGCTGAATCTGGGGGGGAGAGAGAGAGAGACGACAAAACCAAACGTTAAGGACTGTTTGTGCACCGAGGTCAAGGGTCATGACCCCATTACAGAAAAACAGCAAGAAAAAGGGTGAAGAGCGAGGGAGGGAGACGACATATCCGCAGGATGAGCGGGTGAAAATGTGATCATGGGCGTGGAGGTGAAACTCTGTCCATGCATGGAGAAGATGGAGGAAGTGCTGTCATGGCAACAGTGAGAATCGGACGTGATGGCGGGGGTCAGAGAGGGGCTAGCTACCGAACACGGACACAGACGTACTCCTGCTCCACCCATTTAACGTGTTTCCCCCCGGAGCCAAGCCCCCCTGCACACCCCCCGTGGGCGCGGCAATGATGGGTGATCGGGTGGGGTCGTGGTGACTGGGGGGCCATACCGTGCTCTCTCTCCTGCTGGCCGGCTTCAGAGAGGGGAGCAGACAGAGTGGAGAGAGTCTTTGAGACGGCGGCGCCGCTCTCTCGCCCACCACACACACACACACACACACACACACACACACACGCGCGCGCACACGCGCGTCCAGCACAGCTCACCCACGCCGCCACAGTACCCACAATTCTCCGCCTTTTCAAAGGACCTGTGGGCGGCGGCAGATTAGGCAGCTGCACTGGGGACAGCAGTCGTCCTTCTTCCTACAGTTCCAGCTGTCCATCACTGACATTACAGAGTCCATCAGTGACATCACGGCGTGATAGACTCCGCCCACTTGGCCTGTGTCAAGATCAGTATGTGTGAATGCTGGGAAAGCCGTTAGGACACGCGACAGAGGGGCGCTAGAGATCGGCTCGGTGGCGTTTGTTGGATTTTACCCTCTTGGGGAAAGAAGATGCCGAGTTAGTCAGAAACAGACAAGGTCAGGGAAAGGTCACGAAAAACATTCCCACGCCATTCCCACATTCCCATTTTTAAAACTCATTCATGCTGAAGCAAAGGAAGAGAAGCTGCTTCCAAGCCACGTCCAACCACATTCAGTCCCCCCGAGCCCACCAGCGTTACCTGACACTTCCCCCGGGGACGTGCCCGTCCTGCCGATGTTGGTCAGCAGGTGGTCGATGTTGGGCACGGGCTGCGACTCCACGGCGCTCTCCTGCTGGACAGACGTCTGGGACGCGGAGACACAAGCTTTAAAAATGCGAACTCCACAGAAACATGGTGAAGAGAGACAGACAGAGATGCCCACAGGGCCGATACCCACCACCGGGTCCTCGGTGTCCTCGTCAGTGAAAACCCAGTCATACTGCAGGGACACAGAGAGAGAGAGAGAGACGCTCTGTTTACGGAACTTCACCACTCAGCGTCCCTCCTGATGCGAGCGACAGGGTCTCACGTGCTGTATGAGGGTCTCCACTATCTTGTACTGGTCAGGCATGTGCGTCACCATGTGCGTCATGTTGTCCTCGGAGGTGCGGACCAGCGTCGGGCCGAACACGATGGCCAGGTTGCGTGGTTCCATCTGAGACAGAGAGAGGAAGCAAGGCTGAAGAACCCAGACGCCGCGTTCCACAGTGGCCGCTTCAGAACGGCGGAGGAACCTTGTTTTTCTCAGAGTTGTCCGCCACGGTTTTGAGGTGCGCCGAGAGGAACTTGAGCGTCTCGTAGTGGTGGTCTGGGAGCTCATGCAGCTGAAAATGAGATGTTCTTTGATTAAATTGCTGGAGCAAGGTCCTTGTCCCTGGGGATGTTTGTTAATTAAGAGGAGAAAGTAATGAGGACATGAGTCCTACAGCGGTAATTAAAGGCCAAACTCACCAATCTCTTCAAAACCTTCAGCCTCTCAAGGGGGTCCTCAATTCTGTTGGCCTCAATAAAATCACCGTACCTTTCTAGAGAAGACCAAATGATGTACCGCTGTCACTCAGGTCCAAATGTATAAATAACCGTTCATATTGAAATGCTGTGTAATATAAATTATTACATTAAAATGTACCATTGGTGAAGAGCGGTTCTGGAAGCTTCCGGAAGAATGACTTCAATAAACTGCTGATCACATTTAGGTCCCTCCATTTCTGCCAGAAAAAAACTCAGATTTCAGCAAATAGAATAAAGGTGACGTGTGAAGGTGTGAGGACGATGATGGTAGAAGTGGTGACGTGTGAAGGTGTGAGGATGATGATGGTAGAAGTGGTGACGTGTGCAGGTGTGAGGATGATGATGGTAGTGGTGGTGACGTGTGAAGGTGTGAGGATGATGATGGTAGAAGTGGTGATGTGTGAAGGTGTGAGGATGATGATGGTAGAAGTGGTGACGTGTGAGGGTGTGAGGATGATGATGGTAGAAGTGGTGACGTGTGAGGGTGTGAGGATGATGATGGTAGAAGTGGTGACGTGTGAAGGTGTGAGGACGATGATGGTAGAAGTGGTGATGTGTGAAGGTGTGAGGATGATGATGGTAGAAGTGGTGACGTGTGAGGGTGTGAGGATGATGATGGTAGAAGTGGTGACGTGTGAAGGTGTGAGGAAGATGATGGTAGAAGTGGTGACGTGTGAAGGTGTGAGGAAGATGATGGTAGTGGTGGTGACGTGTGAAGGTGTGAGGATGATGATGGTAGAAGTGATGAAGTGTGAAGGTGTGAGGATGATGATGGTAGAAGTGGTGACGTGTGAAGGTGTGAGGATGATGATGGTAGAAGTGGTGATGTGTGAAAGTGTGAGGATGATGATGGTAGAAGTGGTGACATGTGAAGGTGTGAGGATGATGATGGTAGAAGTGGTGACGTGTGAAGGTGTGAGGACGATGATGGTAGAAGTGGTGACGTGTGAAGGTGTGAGGACGATGATGGTAGAAGTGGTGACGTGTGAAGGTGTGAGGATGATGATGGTAGAAGTGGTGACGTGTGCAGGAGTTTGAGGAAGATGATGGTTGAAGTGGTGACGTGTGAAGGTGTGAGGATGATGATGGTAGAAGTGGTGACGTGTGAAGGTGTGAGGACGATGATGGTAGAAGTGGTGACGTGTGAAGGTGTGATGATGATGATGATGGTAGAAGTGGTGACGTGTGCAGGAGTTTGAGGAAGATGATGGTAGAAGTGGTGACGTGTGCAGGAGTTTGAGGAAGATGATGGTAGAAGTGGTGACGTGTGCAGGAGTTTGAGGATGATGATGGTAGAAGTGGTGATGTGTGAAGGTGTGAGGACGATGATGGTAGAAGTGGTGACGTGTGAAGGTGTGATGATGATGATGATGGTAGAAGTGGTGACGTGTGCAGGAGTTTGAGGAAGATGATGGTAGAAGTGGTGACGTGTGCAGGAGTTTAAGGAAGATGATGGTAGAAGTGGTGACGTGTGAAGGTGTGAGGATGATGATGGTAGAAGTGGTGACGTGTGAAGGTGTGATGATGATGATGATGGTAGAAGTGGTGACGTGTGCAGGAGTTTGAGGAAGATGATGGTTGAAGTGGTGACGTGTGAAGGTGTGAGGATGATGATGGTAGAAGTGGTGACGTGTGAAGGTGTGAGGATGATGATGGTAGAAGTGGTGACGTGTGCAGGAGTTTGAGGATGATGATGGTAGAAGTGGTGACGTGTGAAGGTGTGAGGACGATGATGATGGTAGAAGTGGTGACGTGTGAAGGTGTGAGGATGATGATGGTAGTGGTGGTGACGTGTGAAAATGTGAGGATGATGATGGCAGAAGTGGTGACGTGTGAAGGTGTGAGGATGATGATGGCAGAAGTGGTGACGTGTGAAGGTGTGAGGATGATGATGGTAGAAGTGGTGACGTGTGAAGGTGTGAGGATGATGATGGTAGAAGTGGTGACGTGTGCAGGTGTGAGGACGATGATGGTAGAAGTGGTGACGTGTGAAGGTGTGATGATGATGATGATGGTAGAAGTGGTGACGTGTGAAGGTGTGAGGATGATGATGATGGTAGAAGTGGTGACGTGTGCAGGAGTTTGAGGATGATGATGGTAGAAGTGGTGACGTGTGAAGGTGTGAGGATGATGATGGTAGAAGTGGTGACGTGTGAAGGTGTGAGGATGATGATGGTAGTGGTGGTGACGTGTGAAGGTGTGAGGATGATGATGGTAGAAGTGATGACGTGTGAAGGTGTGAGGATGATGATGATAGAAGTGGTGACGTGTGAAGGTGTGATGATGATGATGATGGTAGAAGTGGTGACGTGTGCAGGAGTTTGAGGAAGATGATGGTAGAAGTGGTGACGTGTGCAGGAGTTTGAGGAAGATGATGGTAGAAGTGGTGACGTGTGCAGGAGTTTGAGGAAGATGATGGTAGAAGTGGTGACGTGTGCAGGAGTTTGAGGAAGATGATGGTAGAAGTGGTGATGTGTGAAGGTGTGAGGACGATGATGGTAGAAGTGGTGACGTGTGAAGGTGTGAGGACGATGATGATGGTAGAAGTGGTGACGTGTGCAGGAGTTTGAGGAAGATGATGGTAGAAGTGGTGACGTGTGCAGGAGTTTAAGGAAGATGATGGTAGAAGTGGTGACGTGTGAAGGTGTGAGGATGATGATGGTAGAAGTGGTGACGTGTGAAGGTGTGAGGATGATGATGATAGAAGTGGTGACGTGTGAAGGTGTGAGGACGATGATGGTAGAAGTGGTGACGTGTGAAGGTGTGAGGACGATTATGATGGTAGAAGTGGTGACGTGTGAAGGTGTGAGGACGATGATGATGGTAGAAGTGGTGACGTGTGCAGGAGTTTGAGGAAGATGATGGTAGAAGTGATGACGTGTGAAGGTGTGAGGACGATGATGATGGTAGCGGTGGTGACGTGTGCAGGAGTTTGAGGAAGATGATGGTAGAAGTGGTGACATGTGCAGGATGATGACTCTGGACTCTCACATCGTCCTGAATGTCAAGATCTCCCATGCCCCGGTTGAGCTCTTCCTGCATGTTGGAGATGGCAGCGTTGTTGCCAGGTACCCTGTAGATGCCGGTGTAGTCAAGACCTCTCTCCTCCACCAGTTTACAGCACACCTCCACAATCAGAGGAACAAACTGCAAACACACGTTCTGTTATGTTCCTACAGGAGGCACAAGTCCCACGTGGTGTTTAGGGTCAGGCTCTTACCCGATTGGTCTGGGCAGGTGGGCAGTCATCAAGACGAACTCCAAATGTCACCCCCGCTGGCACTTTCTTCTCAAACGGCTTCCTCATCAAAACCGGTATCCCTTTCCTCCATGTGCCTTTATCTTTGGGAGGGCTGGTCTCGTCTAAAGACAGTCATGTCCCCCGATAATTACAACCGACACGGGTCAAACCCCACATGATACAGAACATCCAACCGGCCGAACCTTTGTGCAGAGCCTTCCTGTCCTGCTCCTGTTTGGGTGACTGAGGACTCTGGGACTTGGTGTCGCCTTTCCCACCAAGCAGAGTCTGCCTGATACTGCGGGACTGTTTGGGTGATGGTTCCATCTTGCTGCTGGGTGGACTGAGGAACATTAAATGTCCTTTAAACACCAGGCCTCGTAAGTCACACTCAAGTTTGAATTTAAAAGTGCGTCTTTACCTCATGAGCGTGTTGTACTCTTTAATTTTCCGGCTAATGAGATCCTGGCTGGTGACTGCGGCATTCTGGAAAGGGAAACTCTGTCAGAAGAAGCCATGGTGCTCCTCTATTCCTCTGAATCGCAGTCTGGCAGTACGGCACCCACCTCCTCATCCACGTTGCTGTTGTCCTGGATGACTCTGATCCAGGACAGCATGTCCTCCCGATCCTCGGCCTGGAACAGGTACTCGCAGTCGGAGGTGGTCAGTCGCAGCACGTTCTTACGCTTGGTGTCGCTGTAGGAAATGTCAATCAGACAGGCCTTGATGCTGATCGACAGGGGCTCATCCTCCACCTGGATGTTGGCGTGGGCCACGCCCTCTTTTCTGTCCTTATAAAGGTTGAGGGTGTGGCCTCTGAGCACCACGTACATCTGTTTCCAGGGCCGCATGCCTCCACCCCCCCACTGCAATCACACAATAAACCAAGTGGCTGAGTGATGAACATGTTTCAGAGGGTAACGTATTATTTATTCCTAACGGATGAAGAAATCCCATTTCTTAAAAAAGATAAGTGGGAAAACATCCCATATGCGGGAAAGGATGTCACTGCATTTCAGAAGGTTCAAATTACGGACCTGCATCGAAATGGGATAAGAACTGTTCAAGCTGGAAATATCTTAGCAGAAAGGAATATGGAGATTTTGAGATTTGGACTGAACTTAAAGCATTTCCAGACACACCATGCAACATGAGCTTAGAAGAGTGGTCAGAAGAAAACTACTGATCCTGGACACAGGAGCAATGGAAAAAAAAGTCATGTGATTCAGTACCATAATATGGCAATAAAATTAAGTAGGTAGAGGCCACCATAACCACTGTTTAGGCTTGTGGTGAACGTACCTTGCCCTTGTCCGAGTTCAGCTGGCGGAAGTGAAGCAAACCCTCCTTCGTGGCATCACTGAACACATCTGAGGACGAATCCCGCCTGGATCCAGAGTCTTCTGAAGACTTGTCCACAGGCTGCATCACACGAGAGGAGCATCACAACTGCAGCCCTGTACTCCACATTTACCCTTGCTGACAGGAGATCTACGGGCAACACCAGTAACTGAGTTCTGGCGACTGAGCGGGTTTCTCCAGCGTTTTCATCTAGTCTTCTAAAAGCTCCCTGTGAAGATACTGCCTCGTTAGGAGACCTCTCTTCATCCCTTTTCCTTCCTCTTAATCTCTTCCAATCTCCGTCTTTGGGAGAACACAGGAAAAGTGCAGAGCAAGCGAAGGAACACCCACCCATGAGCTAAAACCGTACAGCCATCCACAAGAAAATACAACAGGACAGGACATGCCATCAACAGGACATCAGGGGGACAATGTTGGTTCTTCCACCACTCCACGGCCAACTTCAGATTCTCATTTGCCTTTTTCTGGCAAGCTAGGTGGATTATGTTCTTCACTTGACCTGTCAGCGGGCTTACGGAGAACCTGCAGAACTCTACTCACCAAACCACCTGTTGAAATCATGTAAATCTTTGGGTCGGGTCGGGTTGGGTCAGGCTTTGGTCTGTCCGCAAACACCAACTTCTGGTCTTTCCGTATTATCCGCTGCTTGTACGTTTCGCATGTTGTACATTTTGTTATTAAAAATGAATTGTTTAATGAAATGTTAATTTGATTGGCAATTCTCGGTCACTCATTTCTTTGCCCTCTTAGTTCAGATTAAAGAGCTGTGTTTGTCGGGTCTGGTTCGGATCACGTCCACATCCGAACCTGTTACACACTTCCAGTACAGTACTGAGGGCAGAGCAGCGGACCGCAGGTTACTGACCTTCCTGAGTCCCCGGAGCCCCGCGATGGCCCTCAGACCCCTCCTGAAAAGCACAGACGGGGTCAGACAACCTCACCGCGTCCTGGTGGAATGCTGCTGCGGTGGAGCCCGGACCTACCCTGCCCTGCCTTCTTCTCTGTAGTTGTCCAGGCCTTCGTCGTAGGACTTGGAACGCTCAGTTTTGCTCGCAGAGTCAGAACTCAGGATGGTCAGACGCAGAGAATCTTTTCGAGGACAATAAGAGTAAATTATGAGAAAGGCTGAGAGACGCCCGGTTGAACACCGATCGGTAAAGGGTGGCTCACCGTGGTCATGTGACAGCTGCCGGCGAATCATCGGAGAGGGGGATGTCGGGCTCGGGGGGATGGTGGTGATGACAGGGGTGCTGGGGGTGACGGAGATGACTGCGGAGGCGGGAATGTGAGGGGAGTCGTGGTCGATACTCGGACTGGAAGGCTCGTCTATGTAAGAAAGAGCAAATCATTTAGCACAAGACTGAAGGCAAGATGCAGCGCTGCACGCTAAATCTGGGGCGTGTTCGCAGGTGAACCCTCAGGATTTACATAAATAGAGAAAACGAGGGAGAAGAGGTCACATCAGCTGTCTATTCCTGAGTACTGTGATATACAGTACAGGCCAGAAGTCTGGAGACACCTCCTCATTCAACGTGTCTTCTTTATCTTCAGGACCATTTACGTTGGTAGATTCTCACTGAAGGCATCAAAACTATGAATGAACACATGTGGAGTTATGAACTTAACAAAAAAAGGTGAAATAAGTGAAAACATGTTTTATATTCTAGTTTCTTTGCTCTGGTTACTGCTTTACACACTCTTGGCATTCTCTCGATGAGCTTCAAGAGGTCGTCACCTGAAATGCTTCTCCAACAGTCTTGAAGGAGTTCCCAGAGGTGTTTAGCACTTGTTGGTCCAGCTCACCCCAAACCATCTGGATTGGGTTCAGGTCCGGTGACTGTGGAGGTCAGGTCTCCACTTTTTGTTAAGTACAGAACTCCACATGTGTTCATTCATAGTTTTGATGCCTTCAGTGAGAATCTACCAACGTAAATGGTCCTGAAGATAAAGAAAACATGTTGGACTTTCAGAGAAGTAATTTCGGTTTGGTTGGTCAGCATCTGCATAAATCCGCCCTTTTCTGTAATTTATTCCCAACTTGGATCCCTTGTTGTCGTACTGCATGCAGCGTAAAAAAACCCCGAAACGCTTCGTAAAAGAGCCCGGCTCCACTGCTGTGTGACCGTTTCTGGTTTGATGATCTTTATCTCTCACAGTCCAAATGATTTGAAATGAGTTCAAGTGTGAAATAAACTTCCCGTGAACTGTGTCAGTCATTCATGGCAATCAAGAACAACACACAGGGCAACAAGCGTTCCATGCACACACACACAGGTTGCGTGCAATACAAACTTCAAATTCATTTGAACCACATGACTTTATCAGCATGGAACCGCTGCCAACCAGGAAAAACTGGCCTGAAACGTCTCGTCGCAAACATCTGATCATAAGTGTGTGTGTTGTGTCTCAGTAAAGATGCGAATGGTAAAGCTGGGTGGTTCCCAGCTGCATGGACGTCTACCCAGAATTAAAATGCCTGCAGTAGCTGAGCTGGAACTGTATAATCAATTCATATTTGAATCGTTAACAAGCTTTCGGTGTTCGGAAACGATTATGGTGTTCGACAAAAATTAAGGATGATCAGATAACCAGACAAGATGAATTGCTTTATCCTGCAGGAGGTGATAAATAACATCACTTGAATCACATCTAAAGCTGCTATCGGAAATACCGCAGTGATCTCATGCCGTCTTAACATGCCATTAATCTTGGCATATTTCGCATGCCAAGGTAAGCAGGTTATTCAAGTTCTGTAAATGATCAAAAATAAAAAAATAAGGCCTGTGTAGATTTGACTGGAGCATCAAAATGTCATTGTTGGGGTTTCAGGGGGGACCAGGGCTCCCCCAACGCCGCGAGACCGGTGCAGTGATGTGACCCGAAGGCCTTACGATCTTCCTTTTTGCCCGCTGGCCATATTACAGAACTGCAACCCTAAAAGCTTAGTGCTGTGTGTTTCTGCCACGGGGGAATTCCCCGGCATGGAAACCCCTCTCTTTACCGGAAACCTCACACAGCACTACAGCAGACACACACAAGACACCGTTATTATCAACTTTCACTTATCTGAGGGTAGCTGGGACTACATGAACAAACAGAGAGAGGGTGGGGCAGCGTGGCCCTTATCTCCCATTCACATTTTATAATGAGCTATTCACAGATTCCAATGTTGGGGGCAGTGGTGGCCTAGCGGTAATCAGAAGGTTGACGGTTCGAATCCCGATCCGCCAAGGCGCCACTGAGGTGCCACTGAGCAAAGCACCGTCCCCACACACTGCTCCCCGGGCGCCGGTCATGGTACCCACTGCTCACTCAGGGTGATGGTTAAATGCAGAGGACACATTTCACTGTGTGCACCATGTGCTGTGCTGCTGTGTATCACTCCACTTCCTTTGACGACCTAGTCAGTACAGGTGGCCATAAGCAAGAGCACCACTGTCTGATAGAACTTTTACATGCTGTTTATTCCACATCATGGAAGCGTGCGAACTGAACGCATTCAATCTAACGCCTGCATTAAGACTAACTAATGCGGCATGAAGCGACGTGCCCCTTGTGTTCGTATCCACCCACTACGTTGGCTACTCACCGATGAAGGGGATGGAGTCCAGCGAGTCATCCAGGTTGCTGGGGCAGGACACTATGTGCTGTTCTCCAAGCCTCCTCATGTGCATCTCACGCCTGGCATCATTGGGCAGCCAGCACATGCTGGACGAATCCACCCCTGACCCCGCCGTCCCTGCCACGTCAGTTACCGCCAGGATGTAGGATGGGTGTCGAATGGGCTGGGTCCCGGACTTCTCACGCCGCATCACCACAACAACCTTGGAGCCCGTGCCTTCGGTACCCCCCTCTGGTGCCTTCCCATTAGCTCGACCCTGAACGTCTCCCTGGCCCTGTGTGGCCTTGGGGACAGATGTTCTGCCATTACTGGTCAGAGGGGAAGTACTACTCGTGGTGGCGACCTGTTGAGTTCTGGAGGTGGTGCTTTTAGAAGAGACGGAACAAGATACCGACCTCAGACTGCGCCCCACCTCCCTGCTTCCCGGCTCCTGGAGACTACCGGACCGGCCCCGGTGCTGCAGATGAGTCGGGATTGATACTTGGGACAGGTGGTTGCCTACAACAGGTCTTTGGTCTCTGAGATGGTCTGCTGAGGTGGTATTGGTGCTGCTGATGTGGCTCTGAACAGAGGCCAGAGCGATGGCCACATATGAGGAGGCAGAAGCAGCTGGATCAGAGGTCTTCACAGGCAGCCGAGACATCCTGTGGCCCTCAGTCCTGGGGGTCAGCGTTGGGTCCGAACCTCCACTGCCCCCAAGTGATGTTGGAGACGTCTCAGCCTGTCTACTGAGCCGGTCTTTTCCGGCACTACACAGCCGCTCCTCCACCACCCTGCTGAACACAGCAGGCCGGTCACCGAGGCCCTCAGCACTGGGTCTGCCGAGGAAATCGCAGGAATGAGCCCGGGCTTTGGGCACGCTTCTAGAGGAAGATGAAGAAGGGAGTGCATCCTGGGAGGCGCTGCGTGGCCAGTCTCTGCCCCTGTCCCTCACCATACCAACCAGACGGTCCTGAGAGGTGCTGCGTAGAGGGACCATGCTGGGTGCCGAGTACACCCGGTCGTGGGACGTACTCCTGCGCCTGACCTGTGACCCCAAGAGGCCACTGCGGAGGCTGACTGGTGCAACGGAGGTGACCGGTGGAGCCTGCTGCTGCTGTAGTGAGTTGCTACGTGAAACCGCAGCAGCTGCAGCACGAAGACTGTCCAGACGCTCCTGGATGGTGCGGCAGCCATACATATAGAGCCGCTTGTTGTCGATGTACTCCTTGTAGGTGGTGTAGTTACGCCAGTCGATGTTCTGGTGTGGAGAGCAGGGCGAGGAGGAGTTGGGAGGGGAAGGGGTGTAGTGGCTGGGCGAGTTGGCTGGGGGCGTTTCAGGGTAGGGCTGTGGAGAACGTCTGGAGGAGCCGGTAGAAGGGTGGCCTGATGGCTCCACAGACCGAGTTGGGGTAAACTGCTGTGCCACAGATGGCATGGAGGTGGTCAGGGGCCTGAACCTGGCAGAAGCGGGGTCTGTGGAGGGCGTGTACAGGTTCCCCTCAGTTCGATGACCAGGTCCAGAGGATGTAATGCGTGACCCCCACTCACTGGAAGCCTGGGCGTCTGCTGGCGGTGCCACCACAGATCTAGCACTCTCGTTACAAACACACACAACGGCTTGGGTATGGGTCTTGGTGACTTGTGAGGGATCTGGGGAAGAGGCGGGTCCAGGTGTCTCCACGCAGTACTTCACTTCTGGTTGTGTCGCTGGGATGGACGAGGCCGCAGTTCTGCGGCAGGATCCAGACGCCGCTCCCCAGGAAAGGTCTGTGGCCGAGGAGGTTTTGTGCTCTATCCGAGGGTAACATATGGAGGGTGGTTCTGGTATGTTCTGGGCAATTCCGCTGTATGCTTCGTTTCCTTTGAGATATGCATCTTGGGAATACGCCTGCAAGCAAAAACATTGGAACATTAGAAACATCAGTAGAGGGAATGAAACTTGACTCATTCCATAAGCAGTAGACAGATCTCAAAACACCTCCAGATAAAATAAAGTGATGAATATAATTCCAGATTAACATCGGAAATTCTATTCAAACTGAAAAACTGCACTCTGCTAAGGTTTACGCTCCCCAACTCCACCAGGTAACCATGACACGCCCACAACTGTGAGGCGAGGTGAGAAGAAACACGCCGCTCTAGTATCCAATCGGTCCGAGGCTCACCCACCTTCACCCTGGCGGAACAGTGAGGGAAAACCGGGGAGGTGGTGAAGGATGTGTTCAGCCTGGACCGGCTATCTCCGGCTCCGTGATCACGTCTAAGAGCTGACCGAAAAAAAACAACCGACCCAAAACACTGGCGGAGCCCCCCGGAAAAATGGAGCAAGGTCTCAAACGGAACCCCCCCCCCATAAAACCAGACGGAGCCTGCGAGCGAAGTGTTTGCTGAGAGAGCTCTGGAGCGAGGGAAATGGCTGAACTTTCATCAGCACGTGAGCTGCTCTACCTGCAGAGTCAAGTTTCGGTGCACCTCAGGGCGGGGCGCGTGAGTAGGCGGGGCGCGTGAGTAGTGGGCGGAGCACCGCATGGGGGAACACTTTCAAAATAATACAAATCAGATACAAATGTAGTTGCTGTGCAGACGGTTGCAGGAAGGGGAGTTTGAAAGAAATAAAAAAAGGGGGAGATCCACCCAAGGTATGCACTGAAAACACACCATACACACTCACACACACACACTCCAGACACATGCAACAAGCATCGAGGCCAGCCAAGACGGGGAGGGAGCGGTGATAGGTCCTCCTTACCAGAGCTGTGATGTCTCTCGAGAACTGGAAATCATGGAAACCAGGAGAGAGGAGGGAAGAAAGAGGAAGAGGAGTGAGGAGAAAAGAGTCTACTGGAGTCAAGCATGCTAAACACACACACTGTGGGTCTAATAGAGACAGATACACGGGACAGAGGAAGGAAGGAAGGATGGAAGGAAGGAAGGAAAAAAACTTTCTTGACCACTTTATCTACACCATCACTCCTTTTCTACTAGTATAGGAGTGTATTTTTAGCTGGATGGAAGAACATGAAAGTGTTAATCGGAACAAAAGGAACAAACCAAACGGAGTTGTGGTGATGGATATCTTTGGCATACTAGAAATCAGCAGGTACTCAAAGTGTATTGTAGAGGTCAACCGAACCAGATTAAATGTGCTCTTGATGTAGTGGACTAGAAAATATGGACAGATGTGGTGTGTACTGCCCAGGAAAAATGGACTGAAAGATCATTAGTCCAGTGGGAGATAGGAAGAGGATGAAGCTCATCCCTCAGCCTTCATTGTGGTGAAAAAGTGAAACAGGAAGCACCGATTAATCACTATACGACTGTCACCTCCGAAAAGAGACTAAACTTGCAGTAAAGCCAGATTAAACCCTACAAAAAGTCAGACCCCAGAATAAAATAGGCATTTTAAAAATGCATGGTGGTGAATATGGTAGCGGCAGGGAGACTTTAATGGAACAACACAGACCCAACAAAGCACAATTACACAGATGATATCTTACCAACTGCAGAATGTCTTCATCTTTTGGCATTACACATAATTCCAGACACGTGTCACTGTAGGAAGAAACACACACACACACACACACACACACAATGTTATTTTCAGGCACATATTACACTTCATTGTACTGTATGATGGGGGATGAGAGATAAACAGTCAGGCTGAAAATAATCACCGGGCCTGGTTAATCACAGCTCCAACACACCATGCTAACAAGGATCTGAGGGCCCATTAGACATACAGAACATTCAAACATGTTCCGTTTCATATAAACAGGACCCCATTAACTTTGCTGTTCACAAAGAATCAATTTTGTGAAATTGAGTCAGTGATGGATTACTGTAGAAATGTGTGGTTTGCTTGATATCTTCATAATTCAGGCTCTGTGATGTTAGTAGAATGTGCATCTGAATTAAAGTGATGGGTACCTGTTCTGTATCAGTGCGATGACCTGGGAGTACGTCTTCCCAATAATACTCTCCCCATTCACCTTCACGATCCGGTCCCCTGGGGCAGAGAACAAGACACGAGATACCATTATACAACGTCTTACAGGGACCAACAAAACATTTACACACTGTCTTACAGGGACCAACAAAACATTTACACACTGTCTTACAGGGACCAACAAAACATTTACACACTGTCTTACAGGGACCATCAAAACATTTACACACTGTCTTACAGGGACCATTAAAACATTTATACACTGTCTTACAGGGACAATCAAAACATCTATGCACTGTCTTACAGGGACCATCAAAAATATACATATTGTCTTACAGGGATCATCAAAACATTTACACACTGTCTTACAGGGACCATCAAAAATATACATATTGTCTTACAGGGACCATCAAAACATCTACACACCACCTTACAGGAACCATTGAAATATCTACACACCCACCATCTTACAAATGCATCTCTTTTCTAGAACTGTACAGTAAAAACTACTAAAACAACAGCAATACTAGTAATAAAAAAGAAAAATGAATTAAATACTGTATTAGAATGAAATAGAACATTTTCCGCAGCAGCAGTGAGATTTGCGATGGCCATTTTCTAAAGAAAAAAGCCAGAGGAAGAAGGGCAGAGGAGATGGACGAAGCAGATATGGTGGAGATAACGGTGGGAAAACGCAGAGTGCCAGACTATCGTTCTCCCTTGAGAGAACATGAAAGACATGAATGGCCAGGCTGGTGAGCCTCAGACGTCACTTTTGCCTCTTTTGGTAACACCAGTTGGTCTGTAACACCTCAGGTGTGTACCAGTTTATTCATTTATTTTATTCTGGAAATATGACTGCAGAAGCAGTAGAAGCATCAGAGTCAAAAACATGGCTGTTAATGATGACAGCATGCAGGGGGCGGGGCTTTACCAGTGCAGAGTCCAGCTCCATGGGCGGGGCCTCCCTCCTTCACCTGCTTGACAAAGATGGTGTCCATTGGTTCCAGGCGATTCCTCTGTCTCCCTGGTGGGAAAAAAAAAGTGTCTGGTCAGTGAACGTTAGGGTCATAGGGTCACTTCACCTTTGATGACCCCCTCATCATACACCCTCCACTGCTGCTGTGTGAGCCAGACAAAAGGGGTCATGACTGGATGACCTACACACACAGAACTGGCCTTGATGAGTGGCGGAGCTGCAGTGCTGAAGGGGCAACGAAACAACATGAGCTTCCAATCAAACAATTACCTTCAGGCTGGAACGCTAATGCAAGCGTGACTGCAAGAGTGTGTGTGTGCGTGTCTATCAACTGACTGGATCTTAAACATTCAGATAAACGCACATTTCATGGAAAAACACACAAGGTGACAAATAAGTCAGAAAACCAGGCCTGATGATGAACTTCCAGGGATTAACTTTCTGGAAATAAAGGTAGTTATGTAGAAACGTCTTGAATGATCTCATTTTCAATTGATGAAGACAAGTCTCCAGGCTCTCCTCTTCATTTCTGTGGCCATCATCATATTTATGTCAATGATTGACTGTCGTTCAAATATCTGATCAATGATTTAACCGCCGTCTACCGTTCATTTGGAACATGACTTTAAACACGCTGACACACACGATACAGTTGCCAGATGAGTTCATCTCCTGGGGTCTCATTTATAACCCGCCACGTACCAACAAAACGGACCTAAAACCTGCGTTAAAACCTGGGGGCGGGGTGTGTGGGTGTGTGTGTGTGTTAAGAGCGTGATCAAAAATGTGGCATTAGTACAGTGGTGCATTAGGGGCAGTGGTGGCCTAGCGGATAAGAAAGCGGCCCCGTAATCAGAAGGTCCCACTGAGGTGTCACAAAGCACCGTCCCCACACACTGCTCCCCGGGCGCCTGTCACGGCTGCCCACTGCCCTCTCAGGGTGATGGTTAAATGCAGAGGACACATTTCACTGTGTACACCATGTGCTGTGCTGCTGTGTATCACATGTGTGTATCACTTCACTTTATTTATTTATTATTATTACATATATAATAATGAGTAATACACTGTTATTGTACACTTTTAATCTATGTGTTACAGCTGTTGAAATGTAAATAGAAAAAGTGCGAAGTTTTTAGAGCTGTAATTCTTGGTCGGGTTTGGCCTCCATTTTTATCATTTTAGTTGGGCTCAGCTCAACTTTCAGGCTATAGTGATTTGCTGCTTGTACATTTATTTTGGTGATTGGTGCAAGTGATTCGCACGCCCGTAGTTTGGTCGGTCCTCACCGCGCATGTGCCACCAACTTAACAGTTGAAGCCGTGACGTGGTCTCACCTACTTACCACGACTGGAACAACGGGGAGAACAGTGGGAAAGTTTTCTGCTCACCAAATGGCCAAAGCGGCACGTTTTGCTTTGTTCAGCATCACTACTGATGTCAGTTCTTCTTCTGCTTCCGATGTGTTCATATTGGTTGTGTCAGGTAGCATATTACATACATGGTGAGCTCGCCATGCCATTTATTCGTAGCGAGCAGCGTACGCCCAGCTTCCGTCTAACGCTCGCTCATAGCCAGGCTTTTAAAAAGCTGTGGCGGACCGGGATTCTGGCTTCCTTAACCGCTAGGCCACCACCGGCCCACTTTAATGCCATTGTGAGTCTTATACAAAAAGTGATGTAATATGCAAGACTGTATTGAAATCCACAATGTCCACAGGGGTTAAAACTATGGACAGAGTTCGGCGTGCTTACTCTCAGAACATATGAACAACACCGCATTTTACACCAGGAGTGTGTGAGAAGAACAATATATGGTGTATACGTTATGGCCTCTGTGTGTGTGTGTGTGTGTGTGTGTGTGTGTGTGTGTGTGTGTGTGTGTGTGTGTGAAAACTGCTCTGGGACATCACATGTGATACACAGCAGCACAGCACACGGTGCACACAGTAAAATTTGTCCTCTGCATTTAACCATCACCCTGAGTGAGCAGTGGGCAGCCATGACCAGCGCCCGGGGAGCAGTGTGTGGGGACGGTGCTTTGCTCAGTGGCACCTCAGTGGCACCTTGGCGGGTCGGGATTCGAACCGACAACCTTCTGATTACGGGGCCGCTTCCTTAACCGCTAGGCCACCACTGCCCCACTTGTAGACACTGTGACATATCAGTGGACATGTCTGAAAGTTGAGTCGTGGCAAGTGGACTTTCTTTAATATAGAGATGTTTCATTCTGCATCCACAGAACTTTCTCCATCAATAGACTCAACTTTCAGACAAATTCCCCTGGATGACTGAGAATCTTCACAGACGTGTCAACAGACCCCTGGTGTGTGTGGATGGTGGTCTGAGGCCTCTGTAAAACCGGTACTGAGGATACCGTGTCGCTTCCAGTAGAGGGAGCAGTTCAGCCTCCGCCGTGTGTGTGACAGCATCACAGTGGTATTAAACACACTTGCCTCCTTCGTAGCAACACACACAAATACATGAAGAGAAGATGGTGAAGCTCAGAGACCAGGTCACGTGACCTGCTTACACACTCGTTTCCGTCCTTCTCTCTGGGATCAAGAAGCAGCACCGTCACATTCCAGTCACCATCACATCTTTATTACAGCAAGAATGCGGAGGAACCGAGGGGGATTGTGTAACATGATGCAGTGTGTGTGTGTGTGTGTGTGTTTAAAAAGTCCAGATGATGCTTTACGATGCAGCGGTTGGGCGTGTTGTTAAAGGCGTGTTCCACTTTTATTTTGGCTGGACTCTGTGTGCACACAGCTGGACTGCTGTCTTAGGGCCAGGACTGCTGATAATATTATTACACACACACACACACACACACACACACACACACAGAATCATTACGCAACCCAGTCGGCCAAATTCCTCCACGACTCCCCTCCCTCCTCCTGGGAGGAAGAATGTTGACTGGGGAACGAAACAGAAAGGAGAAGGTAGAGGACCTCGGTGGGAATATGGACACATCGGGCACCTACGCGGGATCTGAGGCGCGTTCTGCACCGACGGGGCAAGTCCAGGGCACATTCTTCAGGAAATCCCTGGCGTGGCGCGCTCTGCACAAGGAAAGCACCAATCGAGGACCAGGAGCTTCACCAGGAGCTTCACTCAGATATATATATATATATCTCACAGCAGCTGCATTCATCACTGGATTCATGACATTAGAACATTAGAACTGTACGGTAACCATGGATACAGACCCGTCTCTCCCCCGTTTCTCTAATTGGAGTCCCAGAGCAGCTGACCACACCCTGCACTTCCTCTCCGCGTCTCCTCGCCAAAATTCAGTCCCGCCCACATGAGGACCCCCCCCCCACACACACACACACACCAGGTCCATCCTGGTGTACATCAAGTGTGTTTTCTCTATGACATTTACACTTATGGCGTTTACCAGACGCCCTTATCCAGCAGTATTTATGGGGACAGTCCCCCTCCTGGAGACACTCAGGGTTAAGTGTCCTGCTCAGGGAGGGACACGATGGTAGTAAGTGGGGTTTGAACCCGGGTCTTCTGGTTTATAGGCGAGTGTGGTACCCGCTACACTTCTGACATCAGCACCTCGGCATTTCAAACACAAAGTGGAGAAGCATGACGTCCAGAAGAAAGTGGGTGGAAGAAATGCTGCTCCTGAGATGTTAACCCTCCAGCATCAACAATTTCACCAAACAGCGAAACCACCAACCAGCCCATCACAGTGCCGATTATTAATAATCATCCAATACCGTTCCGATTGTTGGAGAGCTAGCAGAGCGATAAAGTTAACAAGCAGCTGATGCTGGAGAGCATGAAGAACGAGGAGCGAGGAACTTGGCCTGAACACGCCCAGATGATGCGATCTACTCGTGCACGTAGACCTTCAACGCTGCTCATATAAACCTGTAACCACAGGGGACAACATGCAGCTCACTTACAAAAGCTCTCCGCCCCGCGCACCCCTCAACGTTCCACCAGTCCTTCCATCAGAAACCCAGCGTAAACCACAAAGAATATTCCACATTCTTACATTTCAAAAGTACAGTATCCGTATGGAGTAAATAAACGCCGAGGAGACGCTGCGAGGTCATGAAAACGAACCGGCTGATCAGCACCTACTGCGCCAATCGGCAGCATCAGACACGAAGCGGTCGATAAATAGATTTGCCGGGACCAGGGCGGTATCAGGTGGAAGAAGCAGCGGCTCACGGCGTCACGGCACGTTACCGAGCGGTAAAACGCCGCTGGTTTTATAACACAACAACACAGCAGCACAGCCGAGATGGGCCGAGACCGCCATGTTGTCAACATGCGGCGAGCAGACGACTTCTTCTGCACCGCGAACAGCGCGCCAGGCGCGGTGAGGAGCGGGACACGTCAATCGGCTCGGCAGATGGACTATTCGGAATGTGCGTGTGTGTGTGGGGACGTGTTCCGGCATGCTGCATGAAGGCCGGATGCCTGGCGCTCCTCTACAGGTCACGACCTCCTGCGGAGCGCCGCGGCCGTAACCGAACTCCGGACAGCCAATCAGCAGCAGCTGACCTTTTAACAGGCGTCATCATCACGTAGCAACTCCACCGCACACCACGCCCTCCAGCCAAACACCACCCAACATCACCACCACACGTACCAGAGTCCAAATTCTACACTGTCCAGCAAGGCCGTCCAGCCAAACACCACCCAACATCACCACCACACGTACCAGAGTCCAAATTCTACACTGTCCAGCAAGGCCGTCCAGCCAAACACCACCCAACATCACCACCACACGTACCAGAGTCCAAATTCTACACTGTCCAGCAAGGCCGTCCAGCCAAACACCACCCAACATCACCACCACACGTACCAGAGTCCAAATTCTACACTGTCCAGCAAGGCCGTCCAGCCAAACACCACCCAACATCACCACCACACGTACCAGAGTCCAAATTCTACACTGTCCAGCAAGGCCGTCCAGCCAAACACCACCCAACATCACCACCACACGTACCAGAGTCCAAATTCTACACTGTCCAGCAAGGCCGTCCAGCCAAACACCACCCAACATCACCACCACACGTACCAGAGTCCAAATTCTACACTGTCCAGCAAGGCCGTCCAGCCAAACACCACCCAACATCACCACCACACGTACCAGAGTCCAAATTCTACACTGTCCAGCAAGGCCCTCCAGCCAAACACCACCCAACATCACCACCACACGTACCAGAGTCCAAATTCTACACTGTCCAGCAAGGCCGTCCAGCCAAACACCACCCAACATCACCACCACACGTACCAGAGTCCAAATTCTACACTGTCCAGCAAGGCCGTCCAGCCAAACACCACCCAACATCACCACCACACGTACCAGAGTCCAAATTCTACACTGTCCAGCAAGGCCGTCCAGCCAAACACCACCCAACATCACCACCACACGTACCAGAGTCCAAATTCTACACTGTCCAGCAAGACCGTCCAGCCAAACACCACCCAACATCACCACCACACGTACCAGAGTCCAAATTCTACACTGTCCAGCAAGGCCGTCCAGCCAAACACCACCCAACATCACCACCACACGTACCAGAGTCCAAATTCTACACTGTCCAGCAAGGCCGTCCAGCCAAACACCACCCAACATCACCACCACACGTACCAGAGTCCAAATTCTACACTGTCCAGCAAGGCCCTCCAGCCAAACACCACCCAACATCACCACCACACGTACCAGAGTCCAAATTCTACACTGTCCAGCAAGGCCCTCCAGCCCAAACACCACCAAACATCACCACCACACGTACCAGAGTCCAAATTCTACACTGTCCAGCAAGGCCGTCCAGCCAAACACCACCAAACATCACCACCACACGTACCAGAGTCCAAATTCTACACTGTCCAGCAAGGCCCTCCAGCCAAACACCACCCAACATCACCACCACACGTACCAGTGTCCAAATTCTACACTGTCCAGCAAGACCGTCCAGCCAAACACCACCCAACATCACCACCACACGTACCAGAGTCCAAATTCTACACCGTCCAGCAAGGCCGTCCAGCCAAACACCACCCAACATCACCACCACACGTACCAGAGTCCAAATTCTACACTGTCCAGCAAGGCCCTCCAGCCCAAACACCACCCAACATCACCACCACACGTACCAGAGTCCAAATTCTACACTGTCCAGCAAGGCCCTCCAGCCCAAACACCACCCAACATCACCACCACACGTACCAGAGTCCAAATTCTACACTGTCCAGCAAGGCCCTCCAGCCCAAACACCACCCAACATCACCACCACACGTACCAGAGTCCAAATTCTACACTGTCCAGCAAGGCCCTCCAGCCCAAACACCACCCAACATCACCACCACACGTACCTGAGTCCAAATTCTACACTGTCCAGCAAGGCCCTCCAGCCCAAACACCACCCAACATCACCACCACACGTACCAGAGTCCAAATTCTACACTGTCCAGCAAGGCCCTCCAGCCCAAACACCACCCAACATCACCACCACACGTACCAGAGTCAGAATTCTACACTGTCCAGCAAGGCCCTCCTGCCAAACACCACCCAACATCACCACCACACGTACCAGAGTCCAAATTCTACACTGTCCAGCAAGGCCCTCCTGCCAAGCACCACCCAACATCACCACCACACATACCAGAGTCCAAATTCTACACTGTCCAGCAAGGCCCTCCAGCCAAACACCAGCCAACATCACCACCACACGTACCTGAGTCCAAATTCTACACTGTCCAGCAAGGCCCTCCAGCCCAAACACCACCCAACATCACCACCACACGTACCAGAGTCCAAATTCTACACTGTCCAGCAAGGCCCTCCAGCCCAAACACCACCCAACATCACCACCACACGTACCAGAGTCAGAATTCTACACTGTCCAGCAAGGCCCTCCTGCCAAACACCACCCAACATCACCACCACACGTACCAGAGTCCAAATTCTACACTGTCCAGCAAGGCCCTCCTGCCAAGCACCACCCAACATCACCACCACACATACCAGAGTCCAAATTCTACACTGTCCAGCAAGGCCCTCCAGCCAAACACCAGCCAACATCACCACCACACGTACCAGAGTCCAAATTCTACACTGTCCAGCAAGGCCCTCCAGCCAAACACCACCCAACATCACCACCAGACATACCAGAGTCCAAATTCTGCACTGTCCAGCAAGGCCCTCCTGCCAAACACCACCCAACATCACCACCACACGTACCAGAGTCTAAATTCTGCACTGTCCGACAAGGCCCTCCTGCCAAACACCACCCAACATCACCCCCACACGTACCAGAGTCCAAATTCTACACTGTCCAGCAAGGCCCTCCAGCCAAACACCACCCAACATCACCACCACACGTACCAGAGTCTAAATTCTGCACTGTCCGACAAGGCCCTCCTGCCAAACACCACCCAACATCACCACCACACGTACCAGAGTCCAAATTCTACACTGTCCGGCAAGGCCCTCCAGCCCAAACACCACCCAACATCACCACCACACATACCAGAGTCTAAATTCTGCACTGTCCGGCAAGGCCCTTCTGCCAAACACCACCCAACATCACCACCACACGTACCAGAGTCCAAATTCTGCACTGTCCGGCAAGGCCCTCCAGCCAAACACCACCCAACATCACCACCACACGTACCAGAGTCCAAATTCTACACTGTCCGGCAAGGCCCTCCAGCCCAAACACCACCCAACATCACCACCACACGTACCGGAGACCAAATTCTACACTGCAGAGAGAATAGATTTTTTACAACGTGTACATCCCGTGGCTCCAGGGTGTTGACCATGTACCTGAATCTGCGTTATAGAATTCCTGAACTACCAATTCCGTAGTTTGTGCAAGTGCAAGGTGAGGTGGATTCCGTCATTTTCTATTGGGTAAGAGGGTAGGTCATTTGGGAGTTTTTTTGATTTCTGAGAATGAAGTGGATGGGAGTTTGTTTAATTACGTCATCTTTTTTTTTAGTGCGAAATGGATGGAAGATTTTTGGGCAGCGATGGCCTAGCAGGTAATGAAAACGGCCCCGTAATCAGAAGGTTGGATGGGAGTTTGTTTGATGTTGTAGTTTTATGAGTGTGAGGCGAGGTGGATGGGAGTTTGTTTGGTTTCATATTTTCTGGAGTGCGAGGCGAGGTGGCTGGGAGTCTGTTTGATGTAGTTTTTTGAGTGTGAGGCGAGGTGGGAGTTTGATTGATTCCTGTGTTTTTTGAGTGTAAGACGGATGGGAGTTTGTTTGATTTCGGATTTTTTTTGTGTTTTTTGAGTGCGAGGCAGATGGGAGTTTGTTTATAGGCTTTGGTTTCTGTTGTACTGGTTCTGGTTCCTGCTCAAAAGAGCTTGTAAATCAGTGTTGTGTTGCCTGAATATCTCACATTTGCTGCTATAATGACAATTATAGCAGCAAATTGCTCGGTCTGTCGTGTTTTGTGATTTGACTCTGCATGAAATGCCAAAAGGTAATTACCCAGGAATAAGTACCCAGTCGTACAGCGCCACCTACAGGAGGGGAGGTTGTAGTGGCACGCTGACCATGCTGACACAACCTCACCTCATACAGCACCATACATGCCAGATCCAGGTACTAGCAGTAGGTTGTCTACCCAAACACTACTACACAGTGTGCGTCCAGCACAACCCATCCAGCCAAACAGTAGCACACACAGGGCTTAACATTCTGCACCACACACACATAGAACTACAGCAGGTGCTGTAGAACAGAAGAGATTCTTCTCTTACCTCTGCAGCTGCTGTTATCGTCATCCTGGAGAAGAGGAGAAAACACAAAAAAAGTCAGAAACTAAACAGAATGGAAGACATGCATCCCAGTATTCCAATATTCATGGAATGTCGGTATTTAGAATATAGTTGCAATTGAATAACTTTACAGCACATCTGATGTGACATTAACATTTTACTCATGCTGATGCGGATCTGCGAAATGAACGCACACGTACTTTATATGAATTCAGTATTCTAAACGCATCCCTTTCTATGTGATGTAACGTTTATTTTCTGGCAACATATGATCCACACACACACACACACACACACACACACACACACACACACACACACATAAAACACGAGGGTGGAGACGCTCCAACATGAAAACCTTCATTTCCTCTTTGCTCTTGTCCTCAAGTCCTCATGCGTGTCATAATCTGCTCCCTCACAGCCGTGTGTGTGTGTGTGTGTGAATGTGAGTGTGTGTGTGTGTGTGAATGTGTGTGTGTGTGTGTCTGTGTTTTTTCAAGATGCCACTTTTTTAAAGCCAGGGAATCTGTCCATCTGACTGAATTAGTTTTTTAGGCCACACATCATGTTGTTAGTAAGAGTGGTGGAGATGTGGGCGTGGTTTACAGCTGGCGCTGTTCCTTTAACACCAGGACGCCCATTTCACCTTCATCCCTGGACCGATGAGGACGTGTGTGTCCCAGCCTGACTGGAGGTTGACATTCTATGTCCACTTTTTTGCCCAATCCTTCATCACCAGGACTGAGCAGAAACTCGGGAAAAAGCCCGACCTCAGTTCATTCTCAGACGCCGAACCCCAAACTCGCTGTGATGCAGAACAAGTCCAGCAACATCCGTCTGGAAATGACATTTTCAAAGTGTGTCTCTAAAAAAGGCCACGAATAGCAGAGCGCCGCTGGGAACTGAAACGGCTGAGTTGGCACTTCACACACACACACACACA